>NC_053025.1:252159990-252435014 GCF_003073215.2 Triticum urartu
TTATGCAAACAAAAAATGAACATCCAAAATACAAAAACAAATAAAATAAAAATAAATATGCATGCATGGATAACTAGGGGATGAGCACCCCCAAGCTTAGGCTCTTGGCCTACTCTCTAGTCCATGTCCTCATCATCATTGCCCCCTGGCCAAACTATGGCCACTTCATCTGAGATGGGCTGCTAGAGGATTGGCCGCTTGTACCAGGGTGTGGCTGCCAAAAAGAAAAGAGGGACTGTATGTTCCCACTGAGCAGGCTAATGTTGTTGTTGGCCTCATAGAGTTCCGAACGGATCCCTCCTACCTGTTGTTGCAGCTACCGGAACTCAACCCTAGGCACATAGTCATGTGGCTACCCAAAGTGAACCTACCGTGAACATTGCGGCGTAGGTTGTGGTGGAAAGTTGGGTGCATGCTGGGGGCATTGCCTCATGCATCCCAACCGTGGGCCAGACATGCTGCTGCAACGTCCCACTCTGGAGTGCATTCGGATCGAGCGAATCCTGAAACCAGCCTCGTGGCGGTACTCATTGATCTCGTCAACAAAGAGTACCGACATATCATGCATAAAAATAGTAAATGCTTGTGGCAAGGGCAAGCAACATCAATAGTGTGCATGTTAGCTAGGGGGAATTTGTAACAATGCCCCCCTTGCACGGGCTCAATGAAGTGAGTATTGATCATAATCCTATGGTAGAGTGATGTAGGACCTGGGACATGCTACATAGCATCAATATGGAGGCCGAACTGCTCGGCAAGCCGAGTCACTATGCCTCCCACAAAAATAGTTCCCTTCAGCTGCTTGTGTTGTCTACCGAGGTGATGCATAAGAAAAGATTCCAAGTTAGGCTTAGGGGTGTACTCAGTGTGTAGTGCTACATGGATCACACACATGTCATAGCTGGACATAACCCCGAGGTTCTCCCTACCAAAACAGTGTTGGTAATGAAAATCATGAAGTCGCGAATGGCGGGGTTTTGGGTGCTCGATACCTTCTTCCCGGAGAGGTCATGTCCATACTTGAAGATGAGTTCCCATGAACCCAACGCGTCAGCAATTGGCCCCTAGTGTCGAGAACTCCTTGGTTCTCGAAACCAAAGGCACTGCAAAACTGCTCCAGCGTCATGGTGCACTAGACTCCTCTGAGCGTGAATGAGCAACTCGCACTATAGAAAAACCACTTTCGTGATGATACGTGTTTGTCACAGTAGGTCACGTTTTCTGTCATGCATGTACATCCATGACGATTTTATGACAGAATCAAGATAGCCATACATGTGTTGTCATAGAAGTGTTCCATGACAATACCAAAAATATCATCACGGAAGTGCCCACTTCCATGACAATAAATGGCGTGTCATGGAAGTGTTTTCATCAAGGGTAACCAACACGTGGCATCCACCGTAACGGGTCGCCGTTAAGCTATCGGGTTCCAGTTTGGATCCGATAACCCGTTAACAACCCGGACCAATGGGGATTTTCCACGTGTAAAATTCTGATTCGCTGGAGCATGCACATCTTAGCTCGGCGTTGGGATAGATGTCATCCGTCCAATGGAGAAGACATGCCTATGATACTTTGACACGTGGCACGGCCCAACAGTAGCCCATTTAAGATAAAAAAAGGCCGGCCCAGCCAAGGATGATGAGGACATCAATACCATTGTTACACCCACAGCCCCTACTGTTACATATACTGGACCAATTACTAGAGCTCGCGCACGCCAATTAAATTACCAGGTACTTTCGTTTCTGGTAATGATTCTAATGTTCATGAGATTATGATGCTGCCTAAATTGGATACATTTGTTTTGCTTACAAATGAAGGGCCTAGCTTGGAGAAGGATGAACATTGGAGCAAGAACACGCATGGAGTTGATGGCATGCGCAAGGGGATCAAGAACGGAGTTACAAGTGATGATTTCAGGACTTTGAAGCCGCCATAAGGAGTGCATGAAGCCTTGGACGAAATATACAAGATGCCACTTCATAATATTCGTCCATAGGCTATTCTAGGTGCTGCGTCACCTTATGAATGGGCCAGGCCCATGTAATTTCTAAATACTTAAGTATAGGCTATTTTTAGAGTCCGTATGTGTGGGGAAACAAGAGTTAGGGTTGGTTTCGGACCCCACCCTCAAGGGCCACGAAATTCCCCCCTCTTCCTCCATATATACAGCCCTTAGGGCGTCGTTTACACTTTGGGTTTTGTTTAGATTAAAAGTTCGCCATAGCTGCAACTTCGCGTACTTCGTTTGTGTCCAACGACCAGACCAAGACGTCACAGAACCCCACCTTGATCAATAAAGCTTTCATCTTATATTCGCAATATCCCGATTGCAATCTCAGTTTCTTGCTTGTTCTTCGTTTGCTCGCAGGAAACAGACCCTCGTGGTCAGGTTGATCGTGCTCCGGCGTGGTCAATAACCCTCGGAAGTTGGTTTAGCGATTGCTAAGGCGCGACGTCTCGCACGTTCGTAGTCGGATCGTCAAGGTCGACTCCCACAGAAAACGATAGCCACCATCTCATCGAAACATCGGGACACCTTAGCCTCTATCAAGTGGTATCAGATTTCCAGGTTGCTCGGTGAGATTTTTACAGTTTTTCGTAGATTAGATCGAGTCTGTTCTTCATACCTAGAGTCCACGAAAAAAAAGCCACACAAAAAAATTAGGGTTAGTTCATCATATCCGAACCAATCTGAGCCTTTGCATAATCTTTTTAGGGTTTTTGCTTTGTTGAATTTGCGGTTGCATCGTCGTGTCAAGTTGCTGGTCTTAGAGTCTAGTCTTTTAGAGTTTCGAGTTCTGGTCATAAGTTGTCACGCCGCCGCCGCACCATCATCATCGCCCATCTACCACTTTTGCTTATCCGCCACCGCTCTGAATCCATATCCATATACCACCACCAATCCGTATCCATATACCACCAACAATCTGTATCCATATACCACCACCGCTACCATATACCACCACCGCTGCCATATACCATAACCATATATCCACCACCAATCCGAGTTCTTCTCATATTAGGTTTGTTCTTGAGATCAATCTAAATTCCGAGTCGTGTTTCCTTGCCTGCATAGGTCTCGGAAAAAAAAAGTCTGGAGACCCCCGGGCAGTTTTTAGGCCAAAATTTTCACGGGCAAATTTTTTTTCCCTATCCTATTTTTAGGCTTTTCTGAGTCTTTTGAGCCACGTGCCATCATAGTGATTTTTTGTCGCACTTTTTCGTCGTCGCCGCCCTGATTTCCAAAAAAAAAGTGAATTTTTTTTTCGTGCCCATCCTATCAGTTTGACGAGGGAAGAGTTTTGAGACACTCGCCATTATAGTGATTTTTCGCAAAAAAAAGAGCGCAAAAAAAAGAGCGAAAAAAAAGTTCCAGAGTGTGCTTTTCCCTTATTTACGTGCAGCGCCGTGATTTTGTTAGTGTTCTAGGCTCGCGTCTCTAGCACGGTCTAGCCTAGGACCAGCACAGTACCGTCGTTGAGCGTTTATTCAACTTTGCATCTCTGAATTGATTATTGCTGACCCTTTTTGCTACCATACTATAAGCCTTCCCAGCTCCACATACATCTACGTCGTGCGTTTGACTCTCCCTGGCAATCGCTCTATCCAAGCTTTTGAGAGTTTTTGACTACAACGGTTGCCGATCACCGCCTGCTGCTGGGTAAGAACTGGTAAGAATTTGAGATTTGCTTGACGGATTTGTGACACCCGCCACCACCACAACTTGTTAGTAGTCTGTAGGATCATATTCTTGTGTGTTTCTATTGCTGCTAACCATGCCAGGATCACAAGCCGACGAGACTGACTGGGAGAACTTGACGAACAAGGAGCTTCATGATACGTTTCAGCAAATGTTGAATGGACAGGTGCAAGATGTGATAAACAGATTTGAAGAGGCCATGGAGAAGATAGATGGCATGGAGAAGACGTTTGAAACAAAGCTCGATAACAAGTTTGCTGAATTGCTTTCGCGTTTTCCACCACCACCACTGGCTGCTCCTGCCGCACCTCTGCAACAACAGCAACAACACCGACTACCTCCACGTCGGGAAACAGCCCTCCGCCGAGCGAGCCGTGTCCCTCTTCAGTCGGGCCAAACTGCTGGTGCTGCTGTTGATAATTCTGTGGCTCCTACTGCTGATGTGGAGGAGGATGCTTATGTGGGAGATTATGAGGATGAGGTTGATCAAAATCAGAACTACGTGCCACCAACAGCACAGCAAGCACCAGGTCGTCCACATGCAAATAATGGCAATGGTAGGGCTCACCCTCAGGTACGAGATCATGACCATCTCCCTAAACTAAAATTGAATATTCCACCATTTGAGGGTAGATATGTTCCTGATATATATCTTACTTGGGAGTTAGAAACTGAACAACGATTTACATGTTTACAATATCCCGAGGAGAGACGTGTTCCTGCTGCTGTTTGTGCTTTCACTAGTTTTGCATGTGTTTGGTGGTCTGAGCATTGTAGATTATATCCTATTCCGGCTACTTGGGCTGCTTTGAAAACTGCTATGCATACTCGTTGGGTTCCACCATATTATCAACGTGAATTACTTCAAAAATTGCAGCGCTTAAGACAGGGAAAAAATTCTGTAGAAGAATATTATCAGGAATTACAAACTGGCATGATTAGATGTGGTATTGTTGAGGAGAATGAAGCTATGCTTGCACGTTTTATGGGTGGATTAAATAGAGAGATTCATACGATTCTAGAGTATAAGGAGTATACTAATATCACTCGTTTATTCCATCTTGCTTGTAAAGCTGAACGTGAAGTGCAGGATCGACAGGCGTTGGCGCGGACTAACTTTTCTGCAGGTCAACCTTCATCATGGACACCACGTGCATCATCTACTTCCACACGTTCTACTACACCGGCGCCTCCGTCGGCTACCACCTCCAACCGTGATACAATCAAGCAGGCACAATCACCACTATCTGCCAAGAGCACACCTTCTGGGCCTGCAAAGAGCTCTTCTTCATCCATGGCATCAACAGGGCAAACACATGATATTATTTGTCGACGTTGCAAGGGTGGAGGTCATTATGCGAGAGAATGCCCATCTAAGCGTGTGATGATTGTTACTGAGGATGGTGGGTATGAGTCCGCTAGTGACTATGATGAGGAGACTTTGGCTCTTATTACACGTGACGAACACGGTGGAGACGATTCTGATCATGAGACGCAATACATGGCTCCTGAAGATGCTGACAGGTATGAAAGTTTAGTTGCTCAACGTGTTTTGAGTGTGTAGGTTACACAAGCTGAGCAAAATCAGAGGCATAATTTGTTCCATACAAAGGGAGTTGTGAAGGAACGTTCTGTTCGCGTGATCATAGATGGAGGGAGCTGCAATAACTTGGCTAGCATGGAGATGGTGGAGAAGCTATCTCTCACCACAAGACCACATCCACATCCTTACTACATCCAATGGTTCAACAACAGCGACAAGGTTAAGGTAACACGTACTATTCGTGTGCATTTTAGTATCTCTACATATGCTGATTATGTTGATTGTGATGTGGTACCTATGCAAGCATGTTCCTTATTACTTGGTAGACCATGGCAATTTGATAAAAATTCTGTACACCATGGTAGAAACAATCAGTATACTCTTGTTCATAACGATAAAAATATTACTTTGCTTCCTATGACTCCTGATTCCATTTTGAAAGATGATATTAATAGAGCTAATAAAGCAAAACATGAGACAAATAAGAGTGAAAATCAGATTGTGGCAAAAGAATTTGAGCACCAAATGAAGCCTAATAATAAACCATCTACTGTTGTTTCTGAAATTAAATTGAAAAGTGCATGTTTACTTGCCACCAAATCTGATATTGATGAGCTAGATTTCAGCAAATCTGTTTGCTATGCTTTTGTGTGCAAAGAGGCATTATTTTCATTCGAGGACGTGCCTTCCTCTTTGCCCCCTGCTGTCACTAACATTTTGCAAGAGTTCGCTGACCTCTTTCCACAAGACGTGCCACCGGGATTACCACCTATTCGAGGGATTGAGCATCAAATTGACTTAATTCCCGGTGCTTCGCTACCCAACCGTGCACCATACCGTACCAATCCAGAGGAGACGAAGGAGATTATGCGTCAAGTACAAGAACTGCTCGACAAAGGTTATATACGCGAATCCCTTAGTCCTTGTGCTGTTCCTATCATTTTAGTGCCGAAAAAGGATGGTACGTCGCGTATGTGCGTTGATTGTAGAGGCATTAATAATATTACTATTCGTTATCGTCATCCTATTCCTAGGCTAGATGATATGCTAGATGAATTGAGTGGCTCTACAATATTCTCCAAAGTTGATTTGCGTAGTGGATACCATCAAATTCGTATGAAATTGGGTGATGAATGGAAAACAACATTTAAAACTAAGTTTGGATTATATGAATGGTTAGTCATGCCTTTTGGGTTAACTAATGCACCTAGTACTTTCATGAGGTTAATGAACGAAGTTTTACGTGCTTTCATTGGACGATTTGTGGTAGTTTACTTTGATGACATATTGATTTATAGCAAATCTTTGGAGGAACATTTGGAACATTTACGTGCTGTTTTTATTGCTGTACGTGATGCACGTTTGTTTGGAAACCTTGGAAAGTGCACCTTTTGCACCGACCGAGTATCTTTTCTTGGCTATGTTGTTACTCCACAGGGAATTGAAGTTGATAAAGCCAAGATTGAAGCTATTGAGAGTTGGCCGCAGCCCAAAACGGTCACACAAGTGAGGAGTTTCCTTGGCCTCGCTGGTTTCTATAGGCGTTTTGTGAGAGATTTCAGCACCATTGCTGCACCTCTCAACGAGCTTACAAAGAAGGATGTGCCTTTTGTTTGGGGTACCACACAGGAAGAAGCCTTCACGGTTTTGAAAGATAAGTTGACACATGCTCCTTTACTCCAACTTCCTAATTTCAATAAGACTTTTGAGCTTGAATGTGATGCTAGTGGAATTGGATTAGGAGGTGTGTTATTACAAGATGGAAAACCTGTTGCATACTTTTCTGAAAAATTGAGTGGGCCTAGTCTGAACTATTCTACTTATGATAAAGAATTATATGCTCTTGTTCGGACCTTAGAAACATGGCAACATTATTTATGGCCCAAGGAATTTGTTATACATTCTGATCATGAATCTTTGAAACACATTAAAAGTCAAGCAAAACTGAACCGTAGACATGCTAAACGGGTTGAATTCATTGAGACTTTCCCTTATGTCATTAAACACAAGAAGGGTAAAGAAAATGTTATTGCTGATGCCTTGTCTCGTCGTTATACTATGCTTTCACAACTTGACTTTAAAATATTTGGTTTGGAGACCATCAAGGATCAATATGTTAATGATGCTGAATTTAAAGATGTATTGCAGAATTGTAAGGAAGGGAGAACTTGGAACAAGTTCGTTCTTAATGATGGATTTGTGTTTCGTGCTAACAAGCTATGCATTCCAGCTAGCTCCGTTCGTCTTTTGTTGTTGCAGGAGGCGCATGGAGGAGGATTAATGGGACACTTTGGCGTCAAGAAGACGGAGGATATACTTGCTACACATTTCTTTTGGCCAAAGATGAGACGGGATGTTGAGCGTTTTGTTGCTCGCTGCACTACATGTCAAAGAGCTAAGTCACGACTCAATCCTCATGGTTTATATATGCCTTTGCCTGTACCTAGTGTTCCTTGGGAGGATATATCTATGGACTTTGTTTTAGGTTTACCTAGAACAAAGAAGGGGAGGGATAGCATATTTGTTGTCGTGGATAGGTTCTCGAAAATGGCACACTTTATACCATGTCATAAAAGCGATGATGCTGTTAATGTTGCTGATTTGTTCTTTCGTGAAATTATTCGCTTACATGGTGTGCCAAATACTATTGTTTCAGATCGTGATACTAAATTTCTTAGCCACTTTTGGTGATGTTTATGGGCTAAGTTGGGGACTAAGCTGCTTTTTAGTACTACTTGTCACCCCCAAACTGATGGACAAACTGAAGTAGTCAATAGAACATTGTCTACTATGCTTAGGGCTGTTTTGAAGAATAACAAGAAAATGTGGGAAGAATGCTTGCCTCATATTGAATTTGCTTATAATCGCTCATTGCATTCTACTACTAAGATGTGCCCTTTTGAAATTGTGTATGGTTTCCTACCCGTGCACCTATTGATTTGTTGCCTCTTCCATCTTCAGAGAAGGTTAATTTTGATGCTAAAGAACGTTCTGAATTGATTTTAAAAATGCATGAGTTAACTAAGGAAAACATTGAGCGTATGAATGCTAAATATAAACTTGCTGGAGATAAGGGTAGAAAACATGTTGTGTTTGCGCCTGGAGATCTTGTTTGGTTACATTTGCATAAAGATAGATTTCCTAATCTGCGCAAATCAAAGCTAATGCCACGTGCTGATGGTCCTTTTAAGGTGTTAGAGAAAATAAATGATAATGCATATAAACTTGAGCTACCTGTAGATTTTGGGGTTAGTCCCACTTTTAACATTGCAGATTTGAAGCCCTATTTGGGTGAGGAAGATGCGCTTCCGTCGAGGACGACTTCATTTCAAGAAGGGGAGGATGATGAGGACATCAATACCATTGTTACACCCACAGCCCCTACTGTTACATATACTGGACCAATTACTAGAGCTCGCGCACGCCAATTAAATTACCAGGTACTTTCGTTTCTTGGTAATGATTCTAATGTTCATGAGATTATGATGCTGCCTAAATTGGATACATTTGTTTTGCTTACAAATGAAGGGCCTAGCTTGGAGAAGGATGAACATTGGAGCAAGAACACGCATGGAGTTGATGGCATGCGCAAGGGGATCAAGAACGGAGTTACAAGTGATGATTTCAGGACTTTGAAGCCACCATAAGGAGTGCATGAAGCCTTGGACGAAATATACAAGATGCCACTTCATAATATTCGTCCATAGGCTATTCTAGGTGCTGCGTCACCTTATTAATGGGCCAGGCCCATGTAATTTCGAAATACTTAAGTATAGGCTATTTTTAGAGTCCGTATGTGTGGGGAAACAAGAGTTAGGGTTGGTTTCGGACCCCACCCTCAAGGGCCACAAAATTCCCCCCTCTTCCTCCATATATACAGCCCTTAGGGCGTCGTTTACACTTTGGGTTTTGTTTAGATTAAAAGTTCGCCATAGCTGCAACTTCGCGTACTTCGTTTGTGTCCAACGACCAGACCAAGACGTCACAGAACCCCACCTTGATCAATAAAGCTTTCATCTTATATTCGCAATATCCCGATTGCAATCTCAGTTTCTTGCTTGTTCTTTGTTTGCTCGCAGGAAACAGACCCTCGTGGTCAGGTTGATCATGCTCCGGCGTGGTCAATAACCCTTGGAAGTTGGTTTAGCGATTGCTAAGGCGCGACGTCTCGCACGTTCGTAGTCGGATCGTCAAGGTCGACTCCCACAGAAAACGATAGCCACCATCTCATCGAAACATCGGGACACCTTAGCCTCTATCAAAGGACCCACAAGATTTTTTCATACTCTACTGGGCTGGCTCGTTAACAGCCTGCCACGGTTTGGGCCAAATTACGGCCACATAAGATTCGGCCCATTAGGTGTCTGTCATGTTTTGGGCCAAATGACTCCCACATCAGATCCAACCCGTTAATAGTCTGCCATGTTTTGGGCCAAATGAAAGCCCATATTGGATCCAACCCATTAACTTCCTGACATATTTTGGGCCAAATTACGACCCATATATGATCTAACCCATTAACATGCATGGCGCTTTCGGCCCCATTGGGGTCCATTTTAACTACGGCCTCTTAAAGGACCATGTAATGGTTCAGCCCGATATTACTTTCGGCCTGTTAATAGCCATTGGTAGATATGGGCCGTTGTTGGCCCGACTTCACTTTTGGCCGTTTAACGGCTAGTACTGTGAGCCTATTTCTGGGCCGAAGTGACTTTCAGCCTCTTAAAGGCCCGTAGTCTTCGTGGATACACTTTAGCCCAACCTGACTATTGGCCCATTAAAGGCCCATGAGATAACTTGGCCTAATGATGGCCCACTTTGCAACCGGCCTGCTTACGACCCATAATGTTATTGGGTCAGCTGTGGCGCGACACATATTTTGGCCTGTTAACGACTTGTTTTGTGGTTGGGCCAACCAGGGGCCTCCGACATGTTCAGGCCCAATCTACTTTTCAGACTGTTTAAAGCCCATTCTATTATCTGGCCCAATTTGGGCAACTGTTTACTCGGCCTGTTAAAGGTCCGAAACTAATAGCTGGTGATTTTACATCTAGGCCTGCTATTAGCTGGACATGATTGCAGGCCCACTTTTCGGCCCATTCATAGCGATTGGCGGGCCGGCCAATTTTAGTACCGTAATTTTTTATATAATAAACCAAACATTTAGGCCCGTTGCGCTCCCTCAAAGCTTACGGCCTTTTTAGGGACGACGATGTCATATACAGAAATTAAATTACAATATCATGATGAAGAATATACCTAGACTATACAACAAAGAAATTACTACATATTACATGCACTTGGCATAGAAGTTCCCCGTTGGCGATAATAAAGCGCCACCAGACAGTAGATTACATACAATGGGCATCAAAGGTTGCCACCAGTGCAAATAAACACGCCGCCTAAAATAATATAAAGAATCAACAACACTTCAACATAGTTCTAGAAAGACTAGCCCTGCCTGGGAGCTATTGGGCAAGCAGCCGAGCAACCTGATGACTGCATTTGTTTGATGCTTATATCCAACTCTAGCTGCATAGCATCAATGTCAGTTCTTGGCATCAGTGATATGACCCTAAAAGAGAAAAAAGCAGACAGATAACATGCTTTGCACATATAAGCAACAGTGTTGTCGATTCATCCCATTTCTTCATGGCAAATAAAGAGACTTGGATTAAAATAGAATAAAAATTGTTCACAGTTAAGACATGGCAGAAAATGGCATTGTGCAGGAGTGGCCAGCTTCACCACACCATTGGATTACAGATGAAGAGCACAAGCATACATGTAGTGCTAAAGAATGTATAAGCATCGATGGTGGGTGTACTGTCAATTTATCCCATTTCAGATTGGTAAACAAAGAGACACGATTTAAATAACATGAACATAATATGCATTGTTCATAGTTAAGACATAGCAGGATATGACATTATCCTGGAGTTGGTAGTTTGACCACACCATTGGATTATAGATCAACAACACAAGCATACATGCAGTGCTAAGGAAGATCACTTGCTATGTTTAGTTTAATTTACAAGGTATGAATAAGGAAGTAGGTTGTACAACTAAAAACTGAAATTGAGAAGGAGAAACTTATGTTTATGAACTTCTTCATAATAAACTTTAAACATCCAATTTGATGCAAACGACAAAAATAAACAGCAGTTGCAGTCATTGTTATCCAAATATACACAATAAAGTTTGAAGGCTCGAGAAGGATAAACTGATGCAGCTTGAACTACATTGGTATTTCCCTAAAGAGAAAGGGATGATGCAGCACAGCTACACTAGGTATTTCCCTTAGTGATGAGACCAAGGTTATCGAACCACTAGGAGAACCACGCAACACCACGTAAACAGCTCCTGCACACAAAGAACAAATACTTGCAACCCGACGTAAGAGAGGGGTTGTCAATCCCTCACGGGTAAAAAGATAGGTAAAATTGTAGTAGGTTGGATAAATAGATCTCGCGGGAATGGGAGATAAAATAAATAATAATAAATTGCAGCAAGGTAGTTTTGTATTTTTAGATTAATAGATCTGAAAATAAAAGCAAACAAAAATAGATTGCAAAGGCAAATATAATAAAGAAGAGACCCAGGGCCGTAGATTTTACTAGTGGCTTCTCTCGAGCAAAATAGCATACGGTGGGTCAACAAATTACTGTTGGGAAATCGATAGAACTTCAAATAATCATGACGATATACATGCAATGATCATTATATAGGCATCACATCCAAGATTAGTAGACCGACTCCTGCCTGCATCTACTACTATTACTCCACACATCGACCGCTATACATCATGCATCTAGTGTATTAAGTTCATGGAGAAACGGAGTAATGCAATAAGAACGATGACATGATGTAGACAAGATCTATTTATGTAGAAATAGACCCTGTCTTGTTATCCTTAATAGTAATGATACATATGTGTCAGTTTCCCTTGTGTCACTGGGATCAAGCACCGTAAGATCGAACCCATCACAAAGCACCCCTTCCCATGGCAAGAAAAATCGATCTAGTCAGCCTAACTAAACAAAAGATTTGAAGAAAAAATATGAGGCTATAAGTAATCATGCATATAAGAGATCAAAGACTCACATAACTTTCATGGATAAAACATAGATCTGATCGTAAACTCAAAGTTCATCCGATCCCAACAAACACACCGCAAAAAAGCGTTACATCAAATAGATCTCCAAGAGACCATTGTATTGAGAATCAAAAGAGAGAGAGGAAGCCATCTAGTTACTAACTACGGACCCGTAGGTCTACAATGAACTACTCATGCATCATCGGAGAGGCACCAATGAGGATGATGAACCCCTCTGTTATGGTGTCTAGATTGGATCTATGGTTTCTGGAACTTGCGGTGGTTGGAATTGACTTTCGTCAACTCCCCTAGGGTTTCTGTAATATTGGGGTATGTATAGAGCAAAGAGGCAATGCGGGAGGCCACCGAGGTGGGCACAACCCAGGCACGCCCTGGTGGGTTGTGCTCCCCTCGGAGCCCCCTCTGGTACTTCTTTGGCCCAACAGGTGTCTTCTGGTCTAGAAAAAATCTCTAAAAAGTTTCGCTGCATTTGGACTCCGTTTGGTGTTGATTTTCTGCAAAGTAAAAAACAAGGAAAAACAGCAACTAGCACTGGGCACTATGTCAATAGGTCAGTCCCAAAAATGATATAAAGTTGCTATAAAATGATTGTAAAACATCCAAGAATGATAATATAACAGCATGGAACAATCAAAATTATGGATAAGTTGGAGACATATCAGCATCCCCAAGCTTAATTCCTGCTCTCCCTCGAGTAGGTAAATGATAAAAACAGAATTTCTGATGTGGAATGATGCCTAACATGTCCATCACATATTCTTTTATTTGTAGCATGGACATTTGTACTTTTATATGATTCAAAGCAATAGTCTAGTTTTGACATGAAGATTTCAATACTCAATGATATCAACAAGCAACCATGTCTTTCGAAATATCAATACTAAAGCAAGTTATCCCTAGCCCAATATGCTCAATCATTGATCCATTCATGAAACACACCCGCATATTAGCTACACCCAATGCTCAACTACGATCATAGTGCCCCTTAGTTGGTGCTTTATAGGAGAAGATGGAGACTTAAATAAAAATAAAAATTTCATAAAGAAAATAGAAAGGCCCTTCGCGGAGGGAAGTAGGGATTTGTAGAGGTGCCAGAGCTCAAAGTGAAAAAGGTAGAGATAAAACATTTTGGGTGGCATGCTTTTCCTGTCAACAAAAACGATCGAGTAATTCCCAATACTTTCCATGCTAGATATATCATAGGCAGTTCCCAAACAGAAAATAAAGTTTATTCCTTTTTCCACCATACTTTCACTTTCCATGGCTAACCGTATCCACGGGTGCCTTCGATACCAACACTTTCCAAGGAATTTATTATTTTACAACATAAAGTAAATTCATTTTTCATTTTGGGACTGGGCATCCCTAATACCTTTGTCTTACTCTCGTGCAATGACAAGTGAATAAACACTCATCTTGAGAATAACATGTCTAGCATGGAAATATATCAGCCACCCCTAAATCTGAGAATGGGTTTTGTTTAACCGGGTGCTTTGGGTGGGTTTTCTACGTGGGTTTCTTTAGTTCGGGTCTTACTGGGTGGAGTCTGACTACAGTTTAGTTTGGTTTAGTTTACTGTAGGAAGTAATTGGATTTGGGTGGGTATGGGCTGAAACAGTTCCAGTTCAAAACAGTTTTGACCCGTGGTTAACAACCGGTGTGTGAGATCAGTTTGTATTCATATAGTTTATCCCGGTGTGGATGGCCGCTACACCTCGCATCCATCGCGAGGCTCAACAAGTCAACAGACTGTTGGGAGGAAGCTACGGGGTCACCTCAGCCAAGCCGGCTGCGCTCCCCCGCGAGGATGGGACTCCACTCCGGCGCTCGATGCCCTACAGGCCACCGTGTTCCCAGGCCGCGGATCTGCGTCGGCGTGTGCGTCCACCATGCCGCCTGCCACCACGCATCTGCCACTCTCTTCGTCCAGACCTGGGCCGCAGCATACCACCTCGGGGATGCCCTCGACAGTGTCGATCCTTCCCAGGCCGTGCTGCTGCCGCCGCCGCCCGTCCTCGACCGCTCCCTCATTGCCAACCCCGACGACCTGCTCGGCAAGACACTCGCCGGGATGAGCCGCCTTGCGTCTGCCTGCTGCGGAGCCGGTCCGTGGGCATTGAAGGCGCGGCGCACAGCCACATGTTGTTCTTGACAGAGTGCCGGTCGAGGCTGGCGCCGCCGCTCCCCGCCGAGTACTTCGGCAACTGCCTACGCCCGTGCTTCATGGAGGCCACGATGGAGCGCCTGATGACGAGCGGCGGCTGCGGTGCCATCGGGGCGGCGATAAGGGAGATGGAGCGAGGCGTGCTGGAGGGCGTAGAGGGGTGGCTGGGGCAGGTCATGTCGGTGCTGCCGCAGCAGCCCATGTCGCCGAGCTCCTCAACCACAGAGCATCTGACTGACATCGCTCATGTCCGTGTGTGTGGTGACGAGGAGTTGGCTTGCTCTTGTAAAATTGACGAGTATGTAATGTATGCTTTACCTTTTTTTTGCGGATTAATGTATGCTTTACCAATCTCTAGTAATTCACAAGCTGACCACAGCCCAGCGCTCAACCCATTTGAGCGAACAGTTTTAACCAATTTCAGTTGATGGTTCAAACCCACAGGTTACCGTTCGGTTTGGTTCAGTTTGGGTGGAAAGATGAAACAGGTTCGGTTTTAGTTGGGCTGAGGAAAATATCAAATAGTTTAGTTGAGGTTGGGTTGCCATGTTTATTTGTTCGGGTTTGGTCCAAATATGGTTTAGTTATTAAACCATTCTCAGGATTAGCCACCCCCTACCGTTTCATGAGCGGCACGAGCACACAAAAGAGAAGTTTATTTTGAAAATTAGAGATGGCACATACAAATTTGCTTAGAACAGCAAAAGAATACCGCATATATGTAGGTATAGTGGACTCCTATGGCAAAACTGGTTTAAGGATTTTGGATGCACAAGTAGTGATCATACTTACTGCAAATGAAGGCTAGCAAAATATTGAGAAGCATCCAACCAAGAAACGAAAAATCTCATAAGCGAGCATTAAGCATAACTAACACCGAATAATGCACCACAAGTTGGATGTAATTTCATTGCATAACTATTGACTTTCGTGCTTGCATAGGGAATCACAAATCTTAACACCAATATTCTTACTAAAGCATAATTACTCATCAACATGGCTCACATATTATATCATCATATCGCAATACTATTACAAGGAATCAAGTATATTTTGTCCAATCATCTTCATGGAAGTTTTTATTATGTCCCTCTTGAATATCTATCACTTTGGGACTAATTTCATATGTTGCTTTTGATAGCTCAAACAAATCTAAGTGAAGAACATGAGCATAAAAATTTTCTTCTCTCAAAATAATTTAACTAAGGCATGAGAGAATTTCTTAAAAAATTACTAACTCTCAAATAACCATAAGTGAAGCATAAGAGTATTTCTTCAAAAATAACAAAGCACACCGTTCTCAAAAAGATATAAGTGGAGCACTAGAGCAATTCCATAGCTCACAAAGATTTAAGTGAAGCATAGAGAGCAATTCTAACAAGTCATAGCATAATTTTGGCTCTCTCAAATAGGCGTGTCCAGCAAGGATAGATGACTTAAAATAGAAAGCAAAACAAGAAAAGACTCAAATCATACAAGACGCTCCAAGCAAAACTCATGATATGTGACGAAAAAAATATAGCTCCAAGTAAAATACAGATGGTCATTAGAAGAAAGAGGGGATGTCACTCGGGGCATCCCCAAGCTTAACTGCTTACTTCCCTTTTAGATAATATCTTGGGATGCCATGGGCATCCTCAAACTTAGCCTCGTCTTACTCTTTATTCCTTCATCCATCATAATATCACCCAAAACATGAAAACTTCAATCACACAAAACTCAACAAAACCTTCATGAGATCCGTTAGTATAAGAAAGCAAATCACTACTATAAGTAGTGTTGCAAACCCATTCATATTTTATTTTTGCATTATAACTATTGTATTCCAACTTTTCTATAGCTTATGCCCTCCAATACAAACCATAGATTCATCGAAATAAGCACACAACACGAAGAAAACAGAATCTGTCCAAAACGGAATAGTCTGTAGCAATCTGAATATTTCAAATACTTCTGTAACTCCAAACATTCTGAAAAATTAGGAAAACGCGGAAATTTGTATATTTATCTTCTACAAAAAGAATCAGTATTTTATCACGCTTCTATTAAAAATGAGAATTATTTTCGTGAGCACAAAGGTTTCTGTTTTTCAGCAAAATCAAATCAACTAATACCCAACATGATCCCAAAGGCTTTTCTTGGCACAAACACTAATTAAAACATAAAAAACACAATCATAACAGTAGCATAATTGTGCAAACACTCAATAATAGAAAGAAAAAAACAAAAAAAAATTCATTGGGTTGCCTCCCAACAAGCGCTATCATTTTACGCCCCTAGCTAGGCATAATGCAAGGACTCAAGTATTGTCATCTTTATTTTCCAACTCTTCAATCAAACACTTGGAATTCTTCAAGGATTTAGCATACAAATTTTAAATGACAATACTCCTAGGAACAAGCTTAAGGAACTCATTCTTCCACAAAGTATCTCTTATAACTTCAACAAAATCCGGGTGAATACTAATCATCTTAAGATCTCCTCTGTTGCTATTGGAAGTTGCACCCTTGTTTTTAGTGGCTTGAGTAATCTTGCAATTTTTACTAGAGTTTTTTCGATAGTTTTGTAGGAAGCAAAAGTCGTATTTAGATTACTAAAGATTTCTTCCAGTTTATCAATCTGAGACGGGCTTTCTTCAATTCTTTCATGAATTACGGTCCCCTTTTCTTTTAACAACTAAAAACTTCTCCCACTTTTGACCCAAATTTAGTAGAAAAATTATGCATCTTTTTATCCAAGTTTTCAAAATGTTCTTCAGTAAGCATTTTCTTTTCAATAGCATCTAGTCTTTCCATAACATGCTCGAGAGTCAAAGTTGTTTCATTAATCATAAGCGGTGGTGAACCCACTAAATTTCCCATAGCATTAAAAGCATCAAGAGAGGGACACATCAAGAAATTCCCACCGGTAATCGTATCATGGATGAACCTATACCAATTGGTGACGCCCACATAAAAACAGCGAAGAAGAATAATGGTAGATTTCTTACGGATAGATCTATTATGAGCATTGCAAATGCTATACCAAGCATCTTTTAAATTCTCCCCTCCCCTTTGTTTAAAGTTGAGAACCTCGTTCTCGGGAGTGCATGCAATAGAGAAAGAACTATCCATAACTACCAAAGGTGGTCCACGAGATCACATACGAAAGCAGATCTGACAAGAAAAAATGGCGAACGGAAAAGAGGGCGAATAAAATGGCAATTTTTTTGTGAAGCGGGGGTGAGGAAAACAAGAGGCAAATGGAAAATAATGTAAATTGCAAGGAGATGAGATTTGTGATTAGGAACCTGGTAGATGTTGATGATGCCTCCTCGGCAATGGCACCAGAAATTCCTTTTGATGCGGCTTGAACTATGTCGGTATTTCCCCAAAGAGGAAGGGATGATGCAGCCCAGCTACGGTAGGTATTTCCCTCAGTGATGAGACCAAGGTTCTCGAACCAGTAGGATAACCACGCAACACCACGTAAACAGCTCCAGCACATAAAGAACAAATACTTGCAACCCGACATAAGAGAGGGGTTGTCAATCCCTCATGGGTAAAAAGATAGGTAAGGCTATAGTAGATTGGATAAATAGATATCGCGGGAACGCGAGATAAAATAAATAATAATAAATTGCATCAAATTATTTTTGCATTTTTAGATTAAGATCTGAAAATAAAAGCAAATAAAAATAGATCGCGAAGGCAAATATAATAAAGAAGAGACCCGGGGCCGTAGATTTCACTAGTGGCTTCTCTCGAGAAAAATAGCATATGGTGGGTAAACAAATTACTGTTGGGCAATTGATAGAACTTCAAATAATCATGATGATATCCAGGCAATGATCATTTTATAGGCATCACGTCCAAGATTAGTAGACCAACTCCTACCTACCTCTACTACTATTACTCCACACATCGACTGCAATCGAGTATGCATCTAGTGTATTAAGTTCATGGAGAAACAGAGTAATGCAATAAGAAGGATGACATGATGTAGAAAAGATCTATTTATGTAGAAGTAGACCCCATCTTGTTATCCTTAATAGCAACGATACTTACGTGTCGGTTCCCCTTCAGTCACTGGGATCAAGCACCGTAAGATCGAACCCATCACAAAGCACCTCTTCCCATGGCAAGAAAAATCGATCTAGTCAGCCTAACTAAACCCAACATTCGAAGAAGAAATGCGAGGCTATAAGTAATCATGCATATAAGAGATCAAAAGACTCAAATAACTTTCATGGACAAAAACATAGATCTAATCATAAACTCAAAGTTCATCGGATCCGAACAAACACACCGCAAAAAAGAGTTACATCAAATAGATCTCCAAGAGACCATTGTATTGAGAATCAAAAGAGAGAGAGGAAGCCATCTAGCTACTAACTATGGACCCGTAGGTCTACAATGAAATACTCATGCATCATCGGAGAGGCACCAATGAGGATGATGAACCCCTCTGTGATGGTGTCTAGATTGGATCTGTGATTTCTGGAACTTGCGGCGGCTGGAATTAATTTTTGTCAACTCCCCTAGGGTTTCTAGAATATTGGACTATTTATACAGCAAAGAGGCGGTGCGGGAGGCCATCAAGGTGGGAACAACCCACATGGGCGCACCTGGGCCCCCAGGCGCGCCCTGGTGGGTTGTGCTCCCGTTGGAGCCCCCTATGGTACTTCTTTCGCCCAACAGATGTCTTCTTCTCCAGAAAAAATCTCCAAAAAATTTCGCTACATTTGGACTCCATTTGGTATTGATTTTCTGTGAAGTAAAAAACAAGCAAAAACAACAGCTGGCATTGGGCACTATGTCAATAGGTTAGTCCCAAAAAATGATATAAAGTTGCTATAAAATGATTGTAAAACATCCAAGAATTATAATATAACAGCATGGAACAATCAAAAATTATAGATACGTTGGAGACGTATCACAAACTTACGTTAGTAATTAAGACTAGCTCTATAAAGCCCTTTTCCATGTTGGTGGGGGGCAATTCAAGAAATTTACCACAGAGTTTTCTTCATAAGCATTACCTTTATTCTACATTTTGTTAATAGTAAATATAGAAGTGATAATATAGGAACAAATGGATATTATTTAATCTAAGATGAAGAGTGATTCTACATAATCAACTAGCTATAAATGTAGGTACAGCATACAGCCAAAAGGTACTGAAAAGAGTAATGCAGAGCTAAACATCTTGAGTGGCATTGGTTTTATTCAACATTTTGGTAAGAGTAAACATAGATCTGATGTGTACAAAATGGATACCAAGGGAAAATAAGCTACAAAGTGATGGTACATGAACAACTAGCTGACGGTATAAGTACTGTGATAAAGGACAACAGATACTTACAAGAACAATGTAGAGCTAAACTTCTTCATAAGCATTGGGTTTATTCTACATTAATATAGATCTGGTAATTAGGAGAGAATGGTGCATATGCCGATTATCATGCACACTGATTTCACATAATCAACCAGGTATGAATGTTAAGTACAACGATACAAGACAACAGGTACTAATAAGAGCAAAGCAGGGAGCAGCATAGTTGTGATATCCTAGGTTTTGTGGCACTATTTCTATCGCCAATATAAGTGGGGTGTTGTCTGATTTCTATGGTACCACCACCTTTTTCAAGGACTTTGCTACTACTCCTTCAGGTTATGCAATCACTCTCTTCCTTTTGGATGTCTGATACACAAGAACATCATTTGAATGGAAAAACATGGTATGATGACAAATGGAATGCGTATTTATAATGGGTGGGCATGGCAACTTCACATATATGATGAGTAAACTAAGTAGATGGCGGTGCAAAGAAGCAGAAGAAATGCAAGACAGCTTACACAAGTTACGTGCAACCAATAAAACCTTGCCAAATTAGAACAAGCACATTGTAGGGTGAACGGGATAGGCCATCTGCCTTTGAATCCTTGATCTCAGAATAGTCATTAGGATCATATTCTGAACACGAATCTGTAGGTGCGGAGCGTGTGGGCTTCCTTCCATCCAGAATGGAACTCGATGCCTTGATGCCATGTTTGTTAGTCATTGCACTATTCCGTGATACTCTTCTGATGTGTGCATTCTCATATTCATTACGAATTTGTTCAATATCTGAGAAGCATGACAACATAAATACTAGTCAGACTATATTTGTAATGCAGAGGATATTCTAATATAATAGGGGCTCCTTGTAAACCCTTGTGTGCTATCACTGGATTTGGATGAGAGAGCCCTTGTGTGTTGTAATTTGGTGCGCACAATAATATAATCTGGCACAACTACACAAAAAAATAGGCTCCCTGTTGGGAGCTCCAGAAGTAAGGATAGTTGGTAGATGATAGGTTCATACTATACTATATTGAAAGTTTATTGCGAAACCATGACAATGAGAGTGCACAGAGAAATAGTATTCCAACATGTATCTATATGTGGCGCACATGCATTTCAAAACTCATGTAGTAACATTAGCTGACCAATTAAATGTAAGCTTTGGAAATATGGGTGGCATGTAGTTTCGCTTGAAGGATGGAGTGTTGCTATTACGACACAAAACCACTACGTAGATTGTAGTGTCTATAAAAGGGGGACACCATAAGCATCATAAATAAATCGAGGAAGTGGAACTTGCTGGAAAATATTGGGTTGTATTGCCGCTACTAATCAAAAGCATATCGATCACCTACAGGCCGGCTCTATTGACCTGAAGGCGCACTACTGTTACTATTAGTTTAGTCTCTCAAAGGCCACATAGCTCCCAGTATTTCCTGGATATTATGGCAGACCAACTCGAATTGCTGAAAGCAACTTGCAGAAGCGTCCAAATAGACCTATCGACTGCAAATGTCCCTGCTTGCCTTCTTGATGAGGAACATATTGTACTTATTAAAGAAGAATAGAAGAGGAGCATGTTAAAGAATACAAGAGGAAGCATATTACAGAGATTCCGTTTCTTTCTATACAATGTTGGTCTCCCACCCATGATGAGTCAGAGTATCCAAAGAAATGCAATTCCATGATGTCTCTCTGTATGTGGCCACAAGCATTTGGAAACTCAAGTGGGAGCATGAGCTGACCAATTAAATGTACGTCTGAACTAATATGAATATCATGCACATTCATATTGGAACAACTAAGCTTTGGAATTATGATTGGTAGCTTTCAAGGGTGGACTGCTGCTAGTAGGACACAAAGCACCTACACAGATCATAGTGTAGACATAATGGGAAAACCCTAAGCATCAGGAGTAAAACTAGGAAAGTGGAACTTGCTGGAATATATGTGCTAGTATTGCTGGTACGACTAGAAAGGCTTCAGATACTAGCTCTCTACAACTGAAGGTGCAGTATTGTTACTATCATTCTAACTCTCAAAGGCGACACATACGACCGAATACGAAGAGTTGAATGCGTCCATGACAAGCGACATGAAGACCAACACGAAGAGTTGAAAGTGTCCATGACAAGCGATCGAATAGACTTGTACACTTCAAATGTCCCTGCTCCTCTCCACTACAAGGAATATACTATACTACTATTATACTCTCTGTTCCTAAATACAAGTCTTTGTAGAGATTCCACTATGGATCAATACGGATGTATATATATACACACATTTTAGAGTGTAGATTCACTCATTTTCCTCCGTATGTAGTCCATGGAGGAATCTCTACAAAGACTTATATTTAGGAATGGAGAGAGTACTTATAAAAAACAGAAGAAGAGCACGCTAAAGAAGAGCAGGCGGATTTTGGATAATAAAATGTTGGTTGCCCACACATGATGAACCAGAGCGCATAAAGAACACAAGTCCCTACTGTCCCTCGATATGTGGCGCATGTGCTTTTTCAAAAGTAAAGTAGGAACATTAGCTGACCAATTAAACATTCTCTATTTCAGTACATGTCAGCATCATATCAGATTCATATTTGAGCAACTAAGTTTGAAATTATGATTGCATGTTGTTTAGCTTGATGTGTTGAGGAGCACTGCTTGCACGTACGTCTCGAAGCACCTACGATGATGGCACTGAATATATGGTAATGTCTACATGCAAGTCGCATGACTTTTGTCATTTGGGTCAGTCGACCATTTTAGGTAGTTGGATGAAGATCCTACGTCTCCTAACCCTTCTTCTTCCTCACCTCTTATTCTTCCCCTACAGACCACTACATGGGCCGCCAGCTGAACCACCGGCCCCGCCCTCCCTAGAACCGCCCACAACCTCCGGTCTTCCGCCGTCCTCGGCCATCCCTCTAGCTAACCCCACCCCCCCCCCCATCGAGTTTTGCCTCCAACAAGGCCCCACCATAGCCAGACGATAGCCCCCCACAACCACTGACCCCACCCGAAACCCTAAGATAGATAATGGGGAAGCCCTCCAGCGATCCCCTTCCTTCCCTCCGACGAACTCCCAAAAATGGACTGACCCCAATTTGAAATTCAGTCGACTCTCATTTAAGCTAATGTGGAATATAAAATGGGAAAACCATAAGCATTGCTGGTATAGTGGTGAGCATGCCATGGCGGATCTGAAGGTGCAAACCGGACAAAGGCAACTTCGCAACCAATGTTTGGTTTCAACTAACAAGTAAGATTCTAAGTGATGGATAAGAAATCACAGTAAAGCAGTGGTGATCTATTTTCTTTTTGAGATAAATAACTTGAGAAGATATGAAAGAGTACCCCCTCTAGTGTGGCGTCGTGTAAGCATCTGCTGAGGCATTGAGGGTGTTGAAGTAGCAATGCCTATCAGTGGCGTGGAAGCAGATCTAGGAGGGCAGACGGTGGCGGCGAGGGAAATATCCCGGTGTGGTGGACGAGATCGACATACGAGCGGCCTCGGCAAGGTGGACGACTGCGCGGATGAAGCGACGGGACGCGATGCAAGGATCCTGGTCCAAATCCGTGGATGAGAGAGGTCGATCTCTTGTAATGGACGACGGCGTCGGGGTATCAGCTCTGGCATGGTGGAGGAGAACGACACTAGATGGGGTGGCGGACGGAGCAGACTAGGGTGGAGAGGGTGTTTTGGTGCCCACAGAGTACGAATGGGGAAATGGAGGGAGAGAGGTAGGGAAAACCGTGTCTTCAGGGCGCGCTTGTCTCAAATGCGAAAATTTACAATCTTGGCCCCAGTTTAAAATTTCCTACATCAAAGCAATATTAATCAGTTGGGGATAGGACGGTAATCTCGCATACACCGAATATTTGCCGAGTCGAGGAGAGTTTGTTTTGGCGCCCATCGTGTATGAATCGGGGAGGTGAATGGCGATTTCAGCCGAGGAGAAACTATGTTTTGGCGCCCATCATGTATGAATCTGGGGAGGTGAGAGGTGGAAGCGGTTATGTCACGTTTGAGTGAAATTATAAGCCTACCCATATCGGAATCTATAGAAATTGAGCCGATAGGCTCTGCGTGTCAGGGATAGACAGTAATTTCCATCTCGCAGATTTTTGGTTTCGGGCGGTTACTGCGAGTTTCCCCGCTTCGTTCAATTTTTGTAGAAAAAGAGTGCATGTTTATCGTGCCAACTCAATTCGAATCCATTTTGTATTCATTTTGTATTCAAATACAAATCTTTATACATCATTTTTTAAATATACTTTCAAAAGCACAACAAAGAATTCTACTCCTTTTTATATAAAGTATGATTATCTCAAAATCATAAGGTTGAATTCAAACTTTTTAAACCAAATTATGTTCAACTTTGAATTCAAAATTTTGAAACCAAATTATGTTCAGATCAAATGTATGGATCGGTAATATCAATATATTAAATAACATAATCGTGTGCAAATTCAAATTAGTATGCATGTTTAATAGATCAATTTTGGTTCGAGTATGAATTACATGTACCATCATCTGGAATTCAAAATTTTGACTCCCTTTTATGTTGACATATTCAATACGCACAACTAAATATTTGAATCTCGTTTCATGCCCATCTCTCTCTAGATCTCTGTCGCGTGCTCCTTCATGTAGCTATCACTCTCTTTTCTCCATCTCACTTGCACGCTCACTACATGCTTCTCCCTTTTTTGCAAACATGGTCTCTCGATGTCTCCTCGAGAAGTGTCACACTCTCTCTATCTTCATAGATTACATGGTTTTCATTATCTCTCACATCTCTATCATTCTCTGGTATCACTATAGCTACCTAAGCTTTGTTTTTCACCGCCACACACACACACTCTCACTCGTCTTTCACTTTGCCTTTCTCTCCAGGGTTCTCTCACGCACCCTATATCTTTCTAGATATGACTCCTACCACTAAAATTACCTCCCCCGCACACAAACCGTTTGTTGGGGACTCCTTTTCGTCTTCATCTCTGTTCCAAAACTAACATTATTCATTTGTATACCAATCAGACAAACTCTCTCACCCCTCTCTCTCTATCACTCACTCACACACACAACTCCCTCTTTGGACCCCCCCCTACTGACTGCCGTCTCTCTCTCACACACAAAACTCTCGCTTTCGCACCCCGGAGTCGTATCTCTCTCACAAACATTGATCGACCAGCCTCTAGATAGGTTTATCCATCTACTGCACATTTTTGCTCCTTGTATCTATGTAGATATTTCATCCCTTCTTGAGACACGCCCTCTCAATCGTGCACACGCACACTATCGCCTCATTTTATGCCAATACCTCTCGCACTTCGTGCCTTTTTCACACACACACTCTTTCCTCCTCCTCTCCCCCTCTTTCTCTCTCACACACATGGGCTTTTTGCAACAATCTCTCACTTCTCGAATCTTGAAACCTACCACATTCCTCCCTTATTTCATCAAAACAGCCAAAGTAATATATTTTAAGTGAAACGTAAGATACTTTTAGTGATATATGTATATCAAATAATATCTACTTCTATCTTCTACTCTTATAAAAAACCGAGTTGGTGATGATGGTGTGCCTGCCATCCTGCAATATAGACCGTCCGATCTATATCTGACGGATAGAAAGCAAACTATGACTATTTTGCAAAAAGATACACGCACCCCTCTCCACATTTACAGATAAGGCCTTCCCTCATTCATCTTTGTCCCCCACAAGATAAACAACTCGTATAAATGCATCTTGATGTTCCATGCAACACATGGGCCTCTTGCTAGTACTCTCATAACTAGCAAGATGCCCGTGCGTAGCACGGAACATCAAGATGCATTTGTATGAGTAGTTTACCTTTTGGGAGAAAAGGATGAACGAGGGAAGGCCTTATTTGCAAATGTGGAGAGGGGTGTGGGTATGTTTGTGCAAAATTGCCATAGCTTCCTTCCTATCCATCAGATATAAATCAGACGACCTATATTGCAGGATGGCAGGCACACCATCATCACCAACTCTGTTTTCCATAGTTTCCTTCCTATCCATCAGATATAAATCAGACGGCCTATATTGCAGGATGGCAGGCACACCATTATCACCAACTCTGTTTTTCGTCAGATATAAATTGGACGACCTATATTGCAGGATGGCAGGCACACCATCATCACCAACTCTATTTATACGACCTATATTGCAGGATGGCAGGCACACCATTATCACCGACTCTGTTTATTATAAATATAATTGGTAATGATGGTGTGGCTGCCATCCTGCAATATACATCGTCCGATTTATATGTGACGGATAGGAAGGAAACTATGGCAATTTTGCAAAAACATACCCATACATCTCTCCACATTTGCAAATAAGGCCTTCCCTCATTCATCCTTTTCTACCACAAGACAAACTACTCATACAAATGCATCTTGTTGTTTCATGCAACGCACGCGCATCTTTATAGTAGTACGAAGAGAAGAGGCGCACACACACAGTCCGTCTCTCGCTGTCTCGCACATGAGAGTTACGTGAGGCAATGTAAAACAAATAAACCCATAGGTGCACGATTGCTGCACGTGCGGGTGCCGGGTAAGTGGTGGAGCACACCTTTGTAGGAATAATCGGCTCGCATGATAATTTGATCCGTAGG
Source organism: Triticum urartu (assembly GCF_003073215.2). Taxonomy (NCBI): domain Eukaryota; kingdom Viridiplantae; phylum Streptophyta; class Magnoliopsida; order Poales; family Poaceae; genus Triticum; species Triticum urartu. The sequence goes on from NC_053025.1 coordinate 252,186,496, forward strand.
ACTTGACGGTCGGGGACCACAGGTGAACGACTTGGAGGCGGTGGCTCGCCAGTCGCCACTGATCGAGTTGCCACATTTAAAATATCATTTTTTAACGGGGTAAGAGTTCCGATTTTCAATGGCGCGTTATACTATTTTTTAGAACGATTGGCATGGAGTGAAAATGGAATTCATCACTACTACTACCTCCACCCTAGTTTACTAGTCCCCATCGTATTTTGGGTCAAAGTATGTCCACGAATTTTACTTGTAAAATGTTAATGCAAAATGAGATTTTCTTATATATATATACTCTTATAAAAAGTAGAGTTGGTGATGATGGTGTGCCTACCATCCTACAATATAGGTCGTCATGTTTATATCTGACGGATAGGAAGAAAACTATGGCGATTTTGCAAAAAGATACCCACACCCCTATCCACATTTGCAAATAAGGCCTTCCCTCGTTCATCCTTTTCTCCCATGAGATAAACTACTCATACAAATGCATCTTGATGTTCCATGCAACGCACGGGCATCTTGGTAGTACCCAAACAAAAAAGGATCGAAGGGAATGATTGCTCTCACACGAACGCGACCTCTCACTAGAAGTGGCATTGAACCGGTGCACCGGTCAAGAGGGCCCCACTCGCTGCACGCCAGGCTGAACACGCCTCCTCGCTGCATTCAACCGGCTTCAGACTACCCCACCTACCTCCATTGAATCCGTGCGTGTGTCGGGCTGCCGGCAACACGTCCTTCCACGAGCCGGCTGGCATTTTAGAACACAACACCGATTGGTTCCTCTCGTCTGCCCGCTATTTAAATGAGGCCAGACGCCTGGCAAGAACCGCACCACACCGCCGCTTCCCAACTTGTAACACCCACGATGCAGCTATATCTCCCATGTGTCGGAGCACGACTTAGAGGCATAGCCGCATAGTAGGCATGTCGCAAGAGGGGTAATCTTTACACATCCCATGTACTGAATAAGAAAGGGATAAAGAGTTGGCTTACAATCGCCACTTTACACAATACATAAATATAGCATTATATCATCCAGAATACAATCAAGGTCCGACTATGGAACCAACATAAATGAAGACAACCCCAAATGCATAGATCCCCGATCGCCCTAACTGGGCTCCTCTACTAATCGTCCGGAAATGACACATAGTAACGTCCTGAATCCTCGTCGAACTCCCACTTGAGTTTGGTCGCGTCCCCTGCACTGGCATCATCGGCACCTGCATCTGGTTTTGGAAGTAATCTATGAGCCATGGGGACTCAGCAATCTCACACCCTCGCGATCAAGACTATTTAAGCTTATGGGTAGGAAAAGGTAGTGAGGTGGAGCTGCAGCAAGCACTAGCATAGATGGTGGCTAACTTACGCAAATGAGAGCGAGAAGAGAAGCAAAGCTCGGTCGAGAAGCTATAAAGATGAAGAAGTGATCCTAAAACTACTTACGATCAAGCATAAACACGAGACCGTGTACTCATCCCGGACTCCGCCGAAAAGAGACCATCACGGCTACACACGCGGTTGATTCATTTTAATTAAGTTAAGTGTCAAGTTCTCTACAACCAGATATTAACAAATTCCCATCTGCCCATAACCGCGGGCACGGCTTTTGAAAGTTCAAAACCCTACAGGGGTGTCCCAACTTAGCCCATCACAAGATCTCATGGTCAACGAAGGATATTCCTTCTCCCAGGAAGACCCGATCAGACTCGGAATCCCGGTTACAAGAAATTTCAACAATGGTAAAACAAGACCAGCAAAGCCGCCCGATGTGCCGACAAATCCCGATAGGAGTCGCAGGTATCTCGTTCTCAGGGCACACCGGATGAGTGCTCCGTACAACTAAAACCAAACCTTGAGGTTCCCCGAGGTGGCGCTGCAAAGGACTCTAGTTTGGACCAACACTCGGAGGAGCACTGGCTCGGGAGTTTAAAATAAAGATAACCCTTGAGTCCGCGGAACCCAAGGGAAAAAGGCTTAGGTGGCAAATGGTAAAACCAAGGTTGGGCCTTGCTGGAGGAGTTTATTCAAGGCGAACTGTCAAGGGGTTCCCATTATAATCAAACCGCGTAAGGAACGCAAAATCAAGGAACATAACACTGGTATGACGGAAACTAGGGCGGCAAGAGTGGAACAAAACACAAGGCATAAGGCCGAGCCTTCCACCCTTTACCAAGTATATAGGTGCATTAAAGTAAACAAGATATAATAATGATATCCCAACAATATCTATGTTCCAACATGGAACAAACTCCATCTTCACCTGCAACTAGCAATGCTATAAGAGGGGCTGAGCAAAGCGGTAACATAGCCAAACAACAGTTTGCTAGGAAAGGTGGGTTAGAGGCTTGACATGGCAATATAGGAGGCATGATATAGCAAGTGGTAGGTATCGCGACATAGCAATAGAGCGAGCAACTAGCAAGCAAAGATAGAAGTGATTTCGAGGGTATGGTCATCTTGCCTGCAAAGTTCTCCGAGTCGACGAAAGCTTGATCCTCATAAGCGTACTCAATGGGTTCCTCGATCACGTAATCGTCTCCCGGCTCTACCCAAAGCAAGAACACAAGCAAAGGAAATAACAATCAACGATGGTGCAATGCGCAAGCAACATGATGCAAAACATGTCATGATATGCGGGATGTCATATGCAATGCATATGCGTGCTCCGGAAGGAAAAGATTGATCAAGGCATCAACTTGGCAAACCAAGTGTGCCGCTGTAAATATGAGTTGATTTCGGTCAAAATCGATATAAAGATCACCGAAATCAGATGCACGGTTTGCAAATGGCAAGCAAAACAATAATGGCACAATTTTGCGATTAACAGCATGATGTCATCTAGAATGCAACAAGAAACTAAGCTACTGCACTCCAACATAGCAACAAAGCATACGGAAGTGATCTACTCAAGATGCTTGACAAAATATGAACACTGAGCTAAGGCTAAATCACACAATAGCAGGTTCAAACAAGCATGGCAAAAGTGCAAAACATACCAGCATCACAGACTTAGTGAAAATAACAACATGCCAGGAATTAACATTAGGAAGCAATGTTTAGATCAAGTAAACAACATGCTATAGGAACATAACATAGCAAGCCAAGGCATGGCATGAATCTACTCAAAGCATAGAACAAAAGTCCTTTACTGACCATAAGCCAAAAAGGATCATAACATATGATGGCGCCCATGTAAACATAGCAAGTTTCGTTAACAGATTCAGACTTAGCAAAAAACTGGACATGGCATAAACAGAGTTATGAAGGCCTCTTTGCGAGCTCGATTCACTCATCACAAATCCTTGCATGACAAACTAAGCATACTACCAGCAAGAAGACATGATCATGAAGCTAATCAAAGCAAGAACAAGCTCATAGCATGCATGGATCAACTACAACAACCTTGGCAAAATTGATTAACACGTAAACAATCTGCCAGGAACATTTTATAGCAAAAGTAGAGCAAGATTAAGTCATGCTAGGGCACTCCATAATTGCAAACAGGGGCATGGATGGATAAAGCACAACCATATACCCAAATCATCCTTACTGAACATACTCAAAAGAATCATGGATCTCACTGTAGCAACATGAATACATGGCATAAAAATAACAGCAGAGCAAATACTTAGTGAAATTCTAAGTCTCTGAAATCAGCAATATTACGAGAGCTACTTTGCATGCTTGTGCTAGTCACCACATTGATCACAAAAATACATGGCATACACCCCTGTAAAGATGGCATGGCATAGCCCAAAACACATGTAGAGCTCATGCCCATATGCAGCACACAACAATCGTAGCAAAAATGACAAATGCTCATAATCTGCTAAGTAACAGGAACTAACATTTTATAGCACTCTTGCATCAACAATTTGGGCATCAAGATGGACTCAAACAAGCATGACACAATGGGACAAAATGAAGATCACATCATGGTGAACATTTTGATATATCATGCATGCAAAACAGATCTATGTATGAGGAGTTATGGCATGTTGAACCGGGCTTCATAATGCAAAAATAAAAGGACTTAGGAATATCTCGGGGTCAACCTTGTCTTCCAGATCCAGATCCGGGCGGTGGGAGTTCACCGAAGACGCGGTGGGACCGCGGCCGGAGTTGGAGTGGGGAGCCGGAGAAGGGTTGGGGAGGCGCGGCGGAGGAGCTAGCGGGGTGCTCGGGCGGCCGGGTCGCCGGAGCGGCGTGGCGGCGCACGGCGCGGCGCAATGGAGCAGAACGCGCGGCCGGGCGGCGGAGGATGCGGCAGTGAAGGTCAGCGTCGATGAGGTGGCGGGCGGCGCGGTAGAGGCGATCGGCGGAGCTGCGGCGGGCGGCCCGCGCAGGCAGCGGGGCCGGCGCGGGGGCGCGGGCGGCGGTGATGGGCCGGGCGGGCCCGATTCGGGCTCGCCGGGCCGGCAGCGGAGGCGTATGGCGGTGGACACGTGGCAGCTGCGGGTTGGACGGGCGTGGCGGTGGACGCGTCCGGCCGGATCCGGACGTGTCCGGCGGCGCGAGGAGAGGGAACGCTAGGGTTTGGACCCGAATTTTGGAGAGGGGATCACCTAACATAGAAGGAGGTGGGAGTGTCCAAATGGAGAGCGATTTTCGGCCATGCGATCATGATCGAACAGCCGAGAGGATGTAGGGGTTTTGGATGGGTTATTGGGCCACTTTGGGGGGTGTTGGGCTGCAACACACACAACGCCTTTACGGTTCCTCGGTTAACCGTTGGAGCATCAAACGGACTCCAAATGGCACGAAATTTGACAGGCGGTCTACCGGTGGTGTACCAAGGCCACTTGGCAAATCTCGGTCCATTCTGAGAAAGTTTAACACCCGCACATGAAAAGAGGCAAAAGGGGGCGCCGGACGACGTAGGAGTGTCGGATTGCAAAACGGACAACGGGGAAAATGCTCGGATGCATGAGACGAACACATATGAAAATGGGATGCACATGATGACATGATATGATATGCATGACATGGACAAAAATCAAAACAAAGACAAGAACCCAACCACGAATCTCATAACTTAAAGCCGGAAATGGCAAGAGTTGGAGTACAAATATGGCAGGTTACATCCGGGGTGTTACACATATCCTCCTTGCAACATTTTCTCCACACTCTCCATATCATCCGGTGAGTAGGAAGACGAGTTCTCCGGCATAAAAGCCAACTAGGTGCCCCCACGAGCCAGGCAACTCGCTGCCCCACCTCCTTCCCCGCCGCAGGCAATCAGTTCCATGGGCGAGGCTGTAGGCGGACGAGCAAGCCGCCGCTCCAAGCTAGCCCCTGGTGCATCAACTCGACGCTCCAAGCCTTCTTGCAGAGGACTGGCCAGTTGCTGTACACCGACACATGGGGGACCACGACATCCAGTGCACAGAGGTTGGCCGCGCCATTCGACGCAAATGTTGGCGGAACCGCGGCATGCTGGCGAAAGTGTCCAACGCGTTTGCGGCCATCGCCGACATCGAGGAATAGTAGACCACGGGATCTGCCGCCGCTCGGAACCCACGAATGGTATGACCACCGCGTCGTCGGCATAGACACCTGGTGTGTTTCCTGGTTTGGCTCAAAACATCGCGGATCCCAGCCACAGCTGGCATTAGAAATTATACCTACTTCCAGAAGTTATTCGCGTTTAGTCAAAAAATGTACAAAATATAATTAATTATCTATGTCTTGACTTGTTGTGCTCTCACTGGTAGTACGAACTAGAGATTTTTCTTTATTTATAACTCTCCTCATATTTTTTTGGCTTTGAAGTGAATCATGGTTGTGGACATTATCTACGAATGTGTAGATATCTGTGAACATGAGTTTGATGTGGAAGTTGAACTTGGAATGTTGGGCTTGCGTGCGAACTATACCATGCCCAATGGTTCGTCTATTATTGTTCGGAAAGTAATGGATGTTATTACATGACCCGGAAAAAATATATTTTGTGCCACATGTCGGCATCACAGACTTACATACATCTCAGTAGATGCACGGACATCACAACATGCATGTTGACTGGATAAACATTTGAACCTAGCTATTATGAATGAAAATTTGTATTGACAACACTTCTGGATAGCAAGAGACGCTTAGCCTGCTCTACCTCTGCTAGCTTCTTTCTGGCTTCTTCCATCTCTTCTTTGGCGAAAAGAGCATCTAATTGCTCTTTTCGCTTCTTCAGGAACTCGACTACATTCTCAAAGGTTGCCGCATGTTTTCTTTTAGCCTTTACTAGAGCAATGAGGACACAAATAGTTGACAACTCCACCTGCTTGTGAGTAATCCGGCATCATCTGGGAATTTGCACCTCGTGTCCAATCCGACATCATCTGCGAATTTGCACCTTGTGTATAATCCAGCCTCATTTTTGGAAACGTGGTCTCGATGTTGACCATGCTTCCCTCCTCATAGGAACTGGTTCCTTACATGAAGAAGTTACTTATTTTTTAGATCAATAGTTAGAGCTCCCCAGATCCATTAAGTAGAAGCCTGATAAACATGACTAGGATAAGTGAATTCAAAAGGATCAATATAAAAACAGACTGCAAGGTGAGAACAACCACTTCCTACATCAAGCTAAAAAGGAAAGCATCAGGACGATTAAGACTGTGCTTATTACATATCAAGCAGAGTCAGCATATAGAAACTATGACATATACATCGAAGAACACAAGGATAAGAGAAATGAAAAACTAGCAAAGGGGTGCACTAAGCCAAGGGTTGCTACAGCAAAACAACCGGTAACCAGATGATCTCCATGGCATCTGTAGGAGCGTTTGACTGACTAGCTTCAACACCAAATTACAAAAGATTCATCCTAAGGCATGGTGGGTCCACTGAGTAATTGAGGTCCTACAAATGATTGAGAGCATAATCAAGTGTACAGGAAATTGTTTGTCTCACCTATTATTTTTTAATAATCTACCACACGGCTGGATTGCATGGCAAGAACCCTAGCCAAGCAGACAACATGGTTTGACACTGTTTTGGGCTCGGGGCCCTGACCTGGTCCTGTGTTCACTACTGCTGCCAGACACATACCATGTCAAAGTTTTAAAAAAATGATCAAAAGAGGGGACTCCCTCTGATTTCATTAATGAGACCATCAAGTACACACAAAACATCCACCACTACTAGTCATGTTCTCAATGTCAAAGTAATTGAAAGGTTGTTACTACTTACCAAAGCTCACTCTACAGGTTTGGTGCAGCTCCTCTTTAACTTGCGGTGCTTCGTGAAGATGTCCCCGACAACCTGTATCTGGTCTTCATTGCTCCTCTGCATGTTCGCATTCGTAGTTTTAAAATCTCTACATGGCAAGAAAAATATTACTAATGCATCTTGTGGGCAACATTAAAGCATTCATCTGCCATGTTAGCATGAGTGATTTCTAATATCCTAGTATGTGGCTCTTCAACTTTGCTAGAACTACGTTCTGGTTTCATTTTGAGTGAATAGAACAGGGGGATCACCTCCCTGCTACTCTAAAAAACTATCCATCATTTGCGACACTACTGGTTACAGATGAAGAACCTACACAAGCACAGCGCAATACAGGAGCGACGCACAATTACAAGATGATATTCTGTTGGACAATGCAAGCTATAACCATTTACTTTTACCGGAACAATAGCAGCCAGGAAATTTGAAGGGTAGGTATGAACATAATCGGAACTGCACATACACTGCTAAGAAAATCAATATACACATTACCAATCAAGGAGGAGTACAAAGGTCGCAGCGGTGTCTATGAATCATGGTCGGCAACGGGAGTCAGTCCATTGTTGATGATGGTGGTGCTGCTGCGCTTGGCATCGACTTTCGAAATTAGATCCAAGACCGTGGAATACGGCATCGGGGAAGCGGCTTCATGTACGATGGCGACGGCGGACTGGCTCTAGTGCGGCATACGACGTCGTCGATGAGGCAGATGCACTACGATGGACGAGTTCGCATATGAAGAAGGGGAGGGGCACGAAGGTGCTGCGGTGCCGTGGAGAAGTCTATTTTGCGGTGGGGATAGAAAATGGGGAGTAATGAGGAGTACTCTTGGTGCCACGGTGGGGTGAACGTGAAGTTACCAAAATAGCCCCCGACCAACCAGGATCTGTCAACCTGTTCGTGAAAGTGCTAGTTATCGACTAGAGGGGGTGAATGGGCGATTTTTATTAAAGTCTTCAAAACATGAGGTCTTTGAAGACAAACAGATGAAATGAACCTATTGATATGCAGCGGAAGATAGACTACACTAGACAAGCCATAGGCAGGTAAGCATTGAAGTGAAAGTACGAAGACTATCAGCAGCTATGTAGTATGGATCGGAATGGAAGACAGTATGAAGCCAAACAGGTAATAGTCTTCACACAACAAAGTCAATCAGATCAGACAGGCAAGCAATGACTTCATGAAGACAAATTGAAAAGTAAAGGGAAGCAGGGGATAGAACCAATTGCTTTGTGAATACAGAGATTTGGTAGACCAGTTCCAGTTGGTGTGACAACTGTACGTCTGGTTAGGGAGGCTGAGATTGAACTCAGAAGACCACGTCTTCACCTTATTCCCCTTGAGCTAAGGACACCCAGTCCTCGCCCAATCACTCTGATAAGTCTTCAAGGTAGACTTCCAAACCTTCACAGACTTCGTTCACTAGCGATCCACAATGGCTCTTGGATGCTCAGAACGCGACGCCTAACCAGCTGGAGGATTCACAGTCCTCAAGTGTAACAAGTCTTCAGGCCACGCGGACAGAAAGACTTCAGTGATGCCTAACACTCTTTGGCTCTGGGTGTTTAGGGCTTTGTCCTCGCAAGGATCTCTCTCTCAAAGGCTTCGGAGGTGGGTTTCTCTCAAACGACAAAAGCCGTGCACTAACTCTGAGCCGCCACCAATTTATGGTGTAGGGGGCGAGCTATTTATAGCCAGGATGCAACCCGACCTGATATGTTCGAAATAACCCTGGTTCACTAAGGAACCGACATGTTTCCAACGGTCGGATTTCAAACACAAGCGACAGCTTGACTTGGGCTACAAGCAAAGCTGACTCATCCAACTCTACATAAGATTTGCTCTCATTATCTTTGCTCGAAGACATAGGATTTTGGTTGAGCATCACATCAGTCAGTTTGACTTTGTTCACTTGGACCCCACTTAGCAGTACGGTGGTTCCTATGACTCAATAAAGAAGAAAGGGAAACTATGAAACAACTATGTCTTCACACTCCATAGTCTTCAAGTGAATGTCTTCACATGTCATAATCTTCATCGTGAATGTCTTCACAAACCACCATTGTATTCAATGTCTTCACACATTTTTAGGGATCATATCTGGTAGGTAAACTGAATCAATAAGGGACTACTACCTGTGTTATCATGCAATTCTCACAAACACATTAGTCCCCCAACCAAGTTTGTCGTCAATACTCCAAAACCAACTAGGGGTGGCACTAGATGCACTTACAATCTCCCCCTTATTGGTGATTTATGACAATTTGGTTGAAAATTTCAACGGGGATAAAAGTATGTGAAAGTTAAAGATCAAAGTCATTGTCTTCATAAGTTGCAAAAGGATCCCCCTGAAGATGTGCATGTAAGTAGTTTGCTTTTGAATGCAAATGCACATGGCAGGTTTTACTTTGTGGAGATCCTGTTCAACTTATGAAGACCATTCATCATGCATATATAAGAATAGCGAAGATAATGACATGCATAATGAGAAATGGGAGTCTGCAGAATGACTTCATGCGGAATTTATCATCGCATCACAAAGTAGCAGCAAGAGTAGTAGACGACCATCAAGTTTAAGTGTTACAACTCAAGAGCCAAATAGTTTCAAAACGAGAGTTGTAAGAACTTAGCAAAAAATAATGCAACCACCCCATATGGACCCGGTTGAAGACTATCAACCGCATATGCTTCTCCCCCTTTTGTCAGTAAGGACCAAAAAGGTTTGAAGACATAGAGGATCTACTAATTCCTAGTTAGGGACGATGTTGGAGCAGGGTCGACATTGGAGTTGGGCGGTGCAGATGGGCCTAAAGCAGAATCGTGGTGCAGTGAAGCCAGAGTTGGGGAAGTGGCATCATCTTCTTCATCGCCGACTCTCGCAACAATAGTTGCAGCCGAAGACGAATGTTTAGAATCTTCAATTGAAGGTGTGCGACGCCAACTTGCAGATTGCGGAGGCCTAGAGTCAAACTTGAAGCTCTCGGTGAAGCAATCTTCGTGAAGATCATCTTCAGAGCAGAGCAATGTGAGGCTCTTCCAGGACCGCCGACAGGCTTCATGCGCGACGAATGAGTTCTTGGTGGCCAAGTTGCAGATGCGATTTACATCAACCAAGAGACTCTGCATTTGACGCTTCAGCCAGTCATGATGCCTATCCTGCTTTTGATGCAAAGAAACCAGAAGCTCATGGTCGTTGAGGACACGGGGACGCTTCTGAGGCCTTTGAGCAATGGTGCTAGCAGTGGCTTCAGTATTGGCACGATGCGGCAGACGCAAGTTGCCAGACATAAGCAGGAGTAGCTGAGTTTGGCACAAGAATGCCTTCAATTGGCTGCGAGAAGCTTTGATGTTCTGCATTTTGAAGACGAAGAGGCTTCTTTGCTGGCTCAGGATAGATGGCTTCAAAGGACATATCAACATCAGGCAGAAATACAACATGATTGCGTGCTGAAGGTTGATAGTTGATGGTTGAATGAAGCTTGATCAAACGCATCACCCATGGAGCATAAACCTTCAGTCCAAAGAGATCAATCCCAGAGGCTGCCAGTTGTCGGATGAAGAAATCCTGATTATTGAATCTGATGCCATTGATGATATAGAAAACCAATGTCTTCATGGCGCCTTTGAAAGTGCAACTATCCCTAGGTGGTTTTGGTAATTCATAACAACATATAGCTCATTGAGCTAATGCTATTACAAGATGATTATTTCAGGAAAGCTCAATGATTGGCATGGCATGGATGTGAAAGTGGAACCCTCAAAATGCTAAGGACAAAGGATTGGCTCAAGCTCAAAAGCTCAAGACTCTTCATTTCATATTTTAGTGATCCAAGATCACATTGAGTCTTTAGGAAAAGCCAATACTATCAAGGAGGGATGAGGTGTTGCTTAATGAGCCTCTTGCTTCATGTGCTTAGTGATATGCTCCAAAACCCTCAACTACTTTCCCATATCCACATATGACCTAAACCCTAAGCCAAACTCGGTCCTACCGATTCTTTCTATCCGGCACCACCGAATTTCACTTGTCATAAGCCACTGCCAAACCCTAGCAATTCGGTTCTACCGATAGGGATCTCGGTCTCACCGAGATGGGATTGCAAACTCTCTGTTTCCCTTTTGTAACTTTTCGGTCTCACCGAAAGAGCAGATCGGTCCCACCGAGATTGCAATGTAAATTCAGTGTTTCCTCTTTGTAACTTTTCGGTCTCACCGAAAGAGCTAATCGGTCCCACCGAGTTTGCCTGACCAACTCTCTGGTTAGCTAATTACCAAATTCAGTCTCACCGTGTTTGTGTAATCGGTCTCACCGAGATTATGTTATGCCCAAACCCTAACCATATCGTTCCTACCGAGTTGCATGTCAGTCCCACCGAAAATCTCTAACGGTCACTAGGTTTACATTTTCGGTCCGACCGAGTTTGTTGATTCGGTCCCACCGAGATTGGAAAACTGTGTGTAACGGTTGGATTTTGTGTGGAGGCTATATATACCCCTCCACCTCCTCTTCATTCGAGGAGAGAGCCATCAGAACACATACACAATTCCAACTCATATGTTCTGAGAGAGAACCACCTACTCATGTGTTGAGACCAAGATATTCCATTCCTACCATATGAATCTTGATCTCTAGCCTTCCCAAGTTGCTTTCCACTCAAATCTTCTTTCCACAAAATCCAAATCCTATGAGAGAGAGTTGAGTGTTGGGGAGACTATCATTTGAAGCACAAGAGCAAGGAGTTCATTACCTACACACCATTTGTTACTTCTTGGAGAGTGGTGTCTCCTAGATTGGCTAGGTGTCGCTTGGGAGCCTCCGACAAGATTGTGGAGTTGAACCAAGGAGTTTGTAAGGGCAAGGAGATCGCCTACTTCGTGAAGATCTACCACTAGTGAGGCAAGTCCTGTGTGGGTGATGGCCATGGTGGGATAACAAGGTTGCTTCTTCGTGGACCCTTTGTGGGTGGTTGCTTTTTCGTGGACCCTTCGTGGGTGGAGCCCTTTGTGGACTCGCGCAACCGTTACCCTTTGTGGGTGGAGCCCTCCGTGGACTCACGCAACCGTTACCCTTTGTGGGTTGAAGTCTCCATCAACGTGGATGTAGGATAGCACCACCTATCCGAACCACGGGAAAAACATCCGTATCTCCAATTGCGTTTGAATTCTCCAAACCCTTCCCTTTACATTCTTGCAAGTTGCATGCTTTACTTTCCGCTGCCAATATACTCTTTGCATGCTTGCTTGAATTGTGTGATGATTGCTTGACTTGTCCTATGATAGCTAAAATCTGCCAAGAACTAAAATTGGGAAAAGGTTAAGTTTTTATTTGGTCAAGTAGTCTAATCACCCCCCCTCTAGACATACTTTCGATCCTACAAGTGGTATCAGAGCTTTGGTCTCCATTTGCTTTGATCTCCATAGCTTTTGGTGGTCATAGCCTTGGTTTCACAACCTAGGAGAATATGGCGTCTAGCGAGGGAAATTATCACCGTAGAGGTCCTTACTTTGATGGTACTAATTTTGCTAGTTGGAAGCATAAAATGAAAATGCATATTCTTGGACATAACCCCGCCGTTTGGGCTATTATGTGTGTTGGTTTGCAAGGTGACTTCTTTGATGGGAAAGAACCAAACCGTGAAGCTACCGCGGATGAGTTGAAGATGTTGCAATACAATGCTCAAGCTTGTGATATTCTCTTCAACGGATTATGCCCCGAAGAATTCAACAAAATCAGCCGTCTTGAGAATGCAAAGGAAATTTGGGACACTTTGATTGATATGCACGAAGGTACCGACTCCGTCAAGGAATCCAAGTTGGATGTGCTTCAAAGTCAACTTGACAAGTTCAAAATGAAGGATGGTGAAGGTGTCGCTGAAATGTACTCTAGGCTTGCTCTCATCACAAATGAGATTGCCGGCTTAGGAAGTGAAGAGATGACCGATAGATTCATCATCAAGAAGATTCTAAGAGCCTTGGATGGAAAATATGATACCGTGTGCACATTGATCCAAATGATGCCCAATTACAAAGATCTCAAGCCAACGGAGGTGATTGGAAGAATTGTTGCTCATGAGATGTCACTTAACGATAAAGAGGAACTTCACAACAAGTCAAGTGGTGCCTACAAAGCCTCATGTGAAGCCCCTACATCATCAAGTGAGAAACAAAACTTCAATGAAGAATTGAGCTTAATGGTGAAGAACTTCAACAAGTTCTACAAGAGTAGAAACAAAGATAGAAGCTTCAAGTCAAGGTCCTACAATGACAAAAGATCTTCTAGTCGAGAGCAAAACTGCTATAGTTGTGGAAGACCCGGACACTATTCCAATGAGTGTACGGCTCCCTACAAGAGAAGAGAAGATTCTCCAAAAAGAAGAAGCAAAGAATCACCACCAAGAGAGAGAAGGAGTAGAGATGATCGTTATGAACGAAGATACTCACGGAGAAGCAAGGATTCGGAAAGAAAGGAAAAATCATCAAGGAGCTACACAAAACGAAGACATCAAGCTCATGTTGGTGAATGGGTATCCGGCTCCGACTCCGACAGCCACTCCGAGAGAAGTTATCACTCCGACTCCGAAGATACTCAAGATGAAGGTGTTGCCGGTCTAGCACTTGTGTCAACCAACTCCTACGACATATTTGACTCACCAAATGAAGGAATTGGAAGATGCTTCATGACCAAAGGTCCTAAGGTAACACACCCCAAGTATGTTGATTTCAATAGTGATGAAGATGACTTGTTAGGTGATGATTTGCTTGTTGACAACTCTAGTGATGAATACTATGATGAAACGTCAATTAATCATGCTAATCAAGATAAAACGAATGACAATGATAAGGAGAACATTGAGGCTCTAACTAAAGAACTAAACACTCTTAAGTTAGCTCATGAAACTATCTTCGAAGATCATCGAGAACTTTTAAGAGCTCATGAGAAATTACGCTTTGAAAAGCTCAATCTTGAGCAAGAGCATGAGTTCTTAAAAGCAATCAATGATGATCTCCGCAAGAAAAGTTCTTCTTACATTGCCAAGCGTTTACTCTTATCCACTTACATGCCTCAAGTCAAGTCTAGTAACAAGAACAAGAAAGATTCTTCCTCTAGCAGTAACAATGATCATGCTAAATCCAATATTGTTGCTTCTAGTAGTTCTCTTGATTCCACTAATGATTCTCTTAGCCAAGTTACACTTGAGCAAGAAAATAGCTTATTGAAGGGAATTATAGAGAAAGGAGTGTACAAAAGCCTTGCCGGGAGCAAGCAATTCGAGGAAATTGTGCGCAAGCAAGGAATGCACCGGAAGAATCAAGGTGTTGGTTTTGAACGAAAGTTCAATGCCAATGGAGTTGAGTGGGAAGAAGATCAATACCCCAAGACAAAGTTTGTTCCTCAACAAGAGAAGTATGATACTTCTTTCAAAGGGACACAAGCTCAAGATGATCTTCCACCACAAGACTACAAGCAAAAAGGCAAGGACATGCTTCAAGAGGAAATTGACGCATTTGAAGAAGCTCCTAAGACCTTAGTCAAGTGGATTCCCAAGACTACTTCAAGTTCCACTTCATCAAGTACGACTACAACTCCAAGGATTCCCATCAAGATGATGTGGATCCAAAAGAAGAAGAACTAGAGAGTTCTTGAGGGTGACTCCGCCAACATACTTCACTCTTATCATTTTGGCAAGAACAAGTGCAATCAACTTCCACATCTTGCACTAGTTCAAGGAGTCACAAACCCTCTTGTTGGTAAGACAAGGGACAAGGTAACCTAAAAGTTTTCATGGACATCATCTTGTGTGTGCATCACTCTATGTCTATGGATATCCTTGTTTGTTCCTTGTGGGACTAACCCATGTAGGTATTGAAAGTGCAATTCACTCAAATGGATAGCTCCAAGTGATCTACATCAACATTGAGCATCCACATCTTCAACATCTACATGAAGTCATCATCGACAAAACCCGAGGTTAGTTCATCCCTCTAAGGGGGGATATCACATCTAGGGGGAGCTTTACTCTAAGACTTGAGCTAAAGCAACTCTAATGATGTGAACACAACAATGCTTTATGTAAAAGTGGTAACCCCACTTGAGCTTAAACGATGAGTATGACCTATGATCAAGTGTTCTCACTTGACTCCTAAGTCAATATACTCATATATAGATGAACTAGTCATCGCAAATTGCTTGATAGATGCTAGAATTGGTTGTGCATGCCTTGTCACATATTTCATTTGCCATCTTATTGTGTGAGCATGCTGGTTGCATATTTTACTCATTCGAGGACATCCACTTGTTGTTTTGATTGTTTGGTTTTATTTCCTTTTGCCAAGTGGATGGACAAGAGTGCCTAAGAACCTCCTCTAGCTATCTATGCTTTTCTCGTCTCAAACTCTATTCATGCTGCATCACAAAATTTGATCAAGTCAGATTCGAACCACTCTGTGTGAGGAGCGCTCGGAGTCCCCGATTCGTCATAGACTTAAACTTCCAAAACCTCTTTATGATTCTCGGTCTGACCGATACCCCACTTTCGGTCCTACCGAGATCATTAAGTTGATCTAGGTTTTTGATCTCGGTGCAACCGATTTGAACCTTTCGGTCACACCGAGTTTCAGTAACTGCTTGCAGTTATGAATCTCGGTGCCACCGAGTTGTTCCACTCGGTCACACCGACAGGGTCGGGCTATATATAGTCACGGGCAAAAATTTGGAAATTTCTCCGAACCCCTTCGCCCGCGCGATAGCCTGCTCTGCCAACTTGGTCTCCGGATCGTCTCCTCGCCGCCAGCCGCCTCCAGTCGCTGGTCTCCGTCGCCGTCAACGGGAATTCTACCCCGCCGTTGCCGTCGTAGCGAGTCTCCGCCGAACTAGGGTATGGACTCGATCTTTGTGCTATTCTCCAATCTGATTCTTAGCACATTGTGATCATCATGATTCTTGCCACGATTAAAACACTCCTATCCAGTCAATGCGCTCGTAGATTAGGTTTGATTCGAAAATTTTAGGGTTAGGTTTCCGCCGAAACCATCTCGGACCCACCGAGTTGAAAAACTCGGTCCCACCGATTTGGCTTATGCCATTGCACAAGTGAGACTCGGTCTGACCGAGAATTACTTATCGGTGTGACCGATTTTGGAACTCTGTGAAACCCTAGCAGTCTCGGTGCCACCGAACTATGACTCAGTCTGACCGAGTTCACTAGTTTAGGTGCCAAAACTGCTTCGGTATCACCGAGTTTAAAAATCGGTAGATCCGAGATGATTTCAGTGGGAAACTAAAACTAAGTTTTTGGATCATTCTTTTGCAAAAATCTCTGCATTTTGTGATGCTCATCTATTCTACCTCATCTATAAACTGTTCACAGGGTCAGCAGTCAGCTTGTTCATCATGTCAGACCAGAGTGACAGCCAGAATGTGTCAGAACAGCAAGTGCACATGAGTGAGGGCACTAGTCCCTCCAGCTCTTCAGATGATGGCAGCAGAAGTACCCCAAGCAATCTGCCAAAAGCTGCCACTAGACAGAGGAAGAAGAGAACTTCAGATTCTGAAGATCAAGATTATGTGGCAGAGGAAGAGGCCACATCAAAGAGAGTTGAGCCAGCTCAAGGCACAAAGCCAGGCTTAAAGATCAAAAGGCCAGCAGGCAGGCAGCCTATGTCAAAGGCTAGAGCTTCAACTGAAAAGCCTGCACCCAAAGAGCCAGTTGCTGCTGAAGGCAAGAAGAGGAAGGAAAGGGTCAAGAAGACCATAGCCAGAGTGCTTGGAAAGGCTTCCATCATGGAAGAGGAAGAGGAAGAAGAGGTTGCTGCACCAGCACCTAAGGCACCCAAGCTAATGGGTGATGCTATCAAATCAGGGGCTACTGCATCTAAGCCCAAGGCTGCATCAAAGGTCAAGACAGCACCAAAGAGAAATACAAGGAGCATACCTGCTGCTGAGAAGAACAAGGCCCCAGTGCCTGAAGCTGCTGAAGAAGAGGATGAAGAGCAAGTTCTCGGAAACTCAAGCCCAAGATCCCAGACCACAATGATGCTCATCCTGTGGCTGAGGATATGAAGCTCAAGAGAGACTCAGGGCTCAGGAAGTGGAGAGAAGCAGATCCGTATGCTTCAAGGAGAAGGACTGCTGTGGATTACAGATTTCACACCAAGGAACAGCAAGATTTCTATGAGACAGTACTGCTTGACAAGAAGCCCATTGTTTGTGACATGAGATGGGTCGACTGGACCTACATGAAGGAAAATGAGGAACACTACCCTGGAGTGTATGACAGCCTTAGTGCGTGTGGAGTTGCAGACTTTGTTGGGCAGAAGCTCACAAAGTGGAACGAGGAGCTAATCATGCAATTCTACTCCACAGCACACTTCTACCCAGATGGAAGGATCACATGGATGTCTGAAGGTATGAGGTACCAATCAACTGTTGAGGAATGGGCAAAGTTGATCAATGCCCCAGAGGAGCAAGCAGATGACTTGGACATTTATGCCAAGAAGAAGATGGACCACAACTCAATGTCCAATATGTACAAGGAAATTCCAAATGAAGCACTTGACACTTTCAAGTTTGGGTCTGTGCATTATCTTCTGTCAGGGTTGCCTACTATAAATTGGATATTGAGGCACACTCTCTTGCCCAAGTCTAGAGATCACAAGATGATCAGAGGCCATGCAATCAATTTGCTTCATGTATTTGATGTGCCACAGAAGTTCAAAGTGATGAGCCTCATAGTAGAGACTATCAAGAGGACAGCAGCTGACCAGAAGAGGAGTTGTGGATATGCCCCACAAATTCAGGAGCTCATTAACTCCAAGATGGGCACGGGCATATACTTGTTGGACAAGGAACACTTGACCATCCGTCCAGATTTTGAGGATAATCAAGTTATTATGACTAAGAATGAGCCATCATCTGCCCAAGCACAAGCAAAGAAGGAGAAGGCAAGGAAGGAGAAAGCTGCCAAGATGCCAACCCAAGAGGAGGCATCTGAGTATTTCCTGAAAACTAAACAAGAGCAGCTTGCTTACCTAATTGCATCCACCCTGCGGATTGAGAAAGGACTAGCCACCCTAACTCAGAACCAGGCAAGCCTAGAGAGAATCATGGAACAAAAGTTCTATGACTTGGATGTCAAGGTAACAGAGATTCAGACTGCAGTGGAGTAGCTCCAGGATGACATGCAGGAGAGGAGAGGCAGAACTACAACTGATGCCTTTGCCAGAGTGCCACGAGGTCCGAGGTCGTCTGCCGTGCCAGTTGCTGACACCAAAGCCACCACTTCTGCACCAGCTACAGCCTCAGTTCCACCAGCTCCAGCATCTACTTCAGCTCCAACTCCAGCGTCTACTTCAGCGTCTATAGAAGCCTTCGTCCTTGGAGTGATCCGGACTCCACCACCACCTGAAGATCAAGCCTGAGCGTCGATCTAGCACTATGCATTTTCTAGGAACTTTTTGGTAACTTGTTGCCAAAGGGGGAGAAAAATGTATAGATCATAGGCTTCGAGAGAGAGAGTGTTGCTTTTTTTCTCTCTTGCTTTATTTGGTGATTTCTCGAACTTTGTTTGCTTTTGAGTGCTTGAGATACTACGTCATTATCTATGAGACGTTGATGATCATGTGTTTGATCATAAGCTACACTTAATGTTTTCTTAATGCTATTATCTTATCTATATTATGAGATCATTCACTATTCTTGGTGATGAGTGCATGTATTTCATTCTTATCATCTTAAGCGCTCCACCAAGATGTATGTGACATGGAAGAGTAACCCATGACTCTAACTCCTTGTGCATTTGCAGTCCAAAGCAAATTTTAAATATGCACAAATTTAGGGGGAGCTCTTACTTATCACATACTTCTCAAAGCGACGATATATTTCATGCTTATTATCATTTATCGAAGCTTTGATCTATATGTTGTCATCAATTACCAAAAAGGGGGAGATTGAAAGTGCAACTATCCCTAGGTGGTTTTGGTAATTCATAACAACATATAGCTCATCGAGCTAATGCTATTCCAAGATGATTATTTCAGGAAAGCTCAATGATTGGCATGGCATGGATGTGAAAGTGGAACCCTCAAAATGCTAAGGACAAAGGATTGGCTCAAGCTCAAAAGCTCAAGACTCTTCATTTCATATTTTAGTGATCCAAGATCACATTGAGTCTCTAGGAAAAGCCAATACTATCAAGGAGGGATGAGGTGTTGCTTAATGAGCCTCTTGCTTCATGTGCTTAGTGATATGCTCCAAAACCCTCAACTACTTTCCCATATCCACATATGACCTAAACCCTAAGCCAAACTCGGTCCTACCGATTCTTTCTATCCGGCGCCACCGAATTTCACTTGTCATAAGCCACTGCCAAACCCTAGCAATTCGGTTCTACCGATAGGGATCTCGGTCTCACCGAGATGGGATTGCAAACTCTCTGTTTCCCTTTCGTAACTTTTCGGTCTCACCGAAAGAGCGGATCGGTCCCACCGAGATTGCAATGTAAATTCAGTGTTTCCTCTTTGTAACTTTTCGGTCTCACCGAAAGAGCAAATCGGTCCCACCGAGTTTGCCTGACCAACTCTCTGGTTAGCTAATTACCAAATTCGGTCTCACTGAGTTTGTGTAATCGGTCTCACCAAGATTACGTTATGCCCAAACCCTAACCATATCGGTCCTACCGAGTTGCATGTCAGTCCCACCGAAAATCTCTAACGGTCACTAGGTTTACATTTTCGGTCCGACCGAGTTTGTTGATTCGGTCCCACCGAGATTGGAAAACTGTGTGTAACGGTTGGATTTTGTGTGGAGGCTATATATACCCCTCCACCTCCTCTTCATTCGAGGAGAGAGCCATCAGAACACATAAACAATTCCAACTCATATGTTCTGAGAGAGAACCACCTACTCATGTGTTGAGACCAAGATATTCCATTCCTACCATATGAATCTTGATCTCTAGCCTTCCCAAGTTGCTTTCCACTCAAATCTTCTTTCCACAAAATCCAAATCCTATGAGAGAGAGTTGAGTGTTGGGGAGACTATCATTTGAAGCACAAGAGCAAGGAGCTCATTACCTACACACCATTTGTTACTTCTTGGAGAGTGGTGTCTCCTAGATTGGCTAGGTGTTGCTTGGGAGCCTCCGACAAGATTGTGGAGTTGAACTAAGGAGTTTGTAAGGGCAAGGAGATCGCCTACTTCATGAAGATCTACCGCTAGTGAGGCAAGTCCTGTGTGGGCGATGGCCATGGTGGGATAGACAAGGTTGCTTCTTCGTGGACCCTTTGTGGGTGGTTGCTTCTTCGTGGACCCTTCGTGGGTGGAGCCCTTTGTGGACTCGCGCAACCGTTACCCTTTGTGGGTTGAAGTCTCCATCAACGTGGATGTAGGATAGCACCACCTATCCGAACCACGGGAAAAACATCTGTGTCTCCAATTGCGTTTGAATTCTCCAAACCCTTCCCTTTACATTCTTGCAAGTTGCATGCTTTACTTTCCGCTGCCAATATACTCTTTGCATGCTTTCTTGAATTGTGTGATGATTGCTTGACTTGTCCTATAATAGCTAAAATCTGCCAAGAACTAAAATTGGGAAAAGGTTAAGTTTTTATTTGGTCAAGTAGTCTAATCACCCCCCCTCTAGACATACTTTCGATCCTACAGCCTTCGAGTTTGGCTTCGGAAGAGTTGCCTTTGATTGGCTAGAGAGTGTGCCTCAGAATGTGATAAACTATGTGGGGTAAGTACTCAAGGTCCTAAACAAAGAACTCCTTCGGGTATTCAGTGTCATGGGGCAATGGCTTCATCATGCTCAACATTTGGCTCATGTTTGGCTCTGGCTTCTGGAATATGCTCTGCAGTTTGTTCTGATGAAGCTGACAACCAAGTTCAAACAACTCACCTGGAGTGGGCAGGGAAGTAAGCTCAATGATGTCTTGAGCTTTGGCTTCATGATGAACATCACCTGTCATCCACTCAAGGATCCAAGTCTTCATATTCCTGTTGTAGCCTCGAATGTGCAGTGTGGCATAAAACTGTAGCAGAAGCTCTTCGTTCCAGTGCTCTTTGTCTGTTACAAACGGCAGCAGCCCAACATCTGTGAAGCAGTCCAGAGCCTCCTCAAGGCATGGCAGCCCAGCAATAGCATCACAATCCAGACGCTTATGAGGAAAAATGTGGTCCTGGTTGTATAGAATACACGAGTAATAGTTGCGTTGCTGATGGCTCCAGAACCTACCGGAGGTGATCTTGGGGTTCTTGTAGGGGTTCTTGGCGCTATCAAAGAAGGTGTTGTGCACCCTAAAGCTTTTCACATCAAAAGAGCCTAGGGTTGTAGCAGCACCGGGAAGCCTTGGCGGTTTTGGCTTCAGCTTCTGGGTTTGAGGCCTTTGCTCCACATGGTAATCATACTGAGGTCCAGGAGCAGTGGGTGGAACCATGATAGGACATCTCACGGTGCCAAGCTCACCACTACAATTAAACGCACGTTCCATTGTATGAGGCCTTGGTGGAGGAACGACGTCATCAGAAGTGATTGGCTGCACAATTGTGTCAGTTGCAGCATTTGTTTCGGGCTCCACATTGTCTTCAGCCATGATAGTGTCATTGGCTTTAGTGGTGTTGGCGGTGGCAGCCTTAGTGTTTTCAACCTCCATCGCTTCAACGACTAGAGGGTCTGGCACAAGCACATTCTCTTCTTGTAGGACTAGATCACGGGCAGGTGGAGTGGCTTCTCTCTCTTCTTCTTTCTCTTCTTCGGTTGATGCAGCTAGAATGTCTTCAGTAGCTTTAGCTTCAGACTCAGAAGCAGACACAGAAGGGATGGCTTTAGGGAACACTTGTCGTGCTACTGAGCTTGTGTGTTGCACATCCTCTTCTGAATGCTTGTCATGGAGACCCGAGGCCTGAGGCCTTTGCGAAGCCTGTGAAATGCTAGAGATGCCTTTGGAGAGGGAGTGGTCTGTTACATGTAGTCATCATCAAGCACCGGAGTGGTGACTTGAGCTAGTGGAGTATGGGGGGTCTCATCTTGCAGGGAGGGTCTTGTTGTTGCTCTACCCATGAGTCATCTTGAGCAAGTAGCGTCAAGGGACAACCAATGCTAATGAGTTCACTGCTCGTGGGAGCAGGCGATGATACCGTATTGGGTTCAAGATGAGGAAGGACTTCATCAGCATTAACATTGTCTTCATGACCAATGTCTTCAGCTGTGTTGGGGTCAATAGCTGGAATCTCTTCACTTTTTGGAGCCTCTGTGGAAGCAGGCCCATAAATCACAAGGTGGCGCTCGCGGTTGGCAGGAGGAGCAATAGCGATTGGTTCAATGTTGAGGGGCTCTGGGGCAGCAGCATGCTATTTTTGTGAAGACTTTGAAGCCTTTGCCTTCAACTTATTCTTGGAGGGAGCATCATCAAAGGTGTCTTTGTGATTCCTCTTCCTGGCTTCAGACTCATCTTGCCTTGTCTTCTTTTGCTCAGAAGCTGCTGAGTGGACCTTTGGCTTCGAGCCAGTCATGCTGGCAGGGAAGATAATGCTTGGTTGGCCCTTCCTTGAAGCATTTAGTTTAGCTTCAGCAGACTTCTTGCTCTTCTTGGCAGCCATCTTGGGGTCAATGCCAAGACGCCCAAGTGATTTTCTCTTCTCCGCCTCATTGTGCGCTTACACACACTTCTGTGCATAGTACTTCATGCGCTCGCATGAGCCTTTGGCTTCTTCATGCTTCTTGTTGAACTCGGCCTTGATGTCATTCATAATTTTCTTGAATATTTGCACATCAGCAACACTGAGCTTGGCCATGTGTTTCTTGAAATGTGCCTTCTCATAGTCTATCTTGCTCTTTATCTCAACTATTTTCTGAGATAAGGCAAGTTCGTTGGCAATGGCTCCATGAAATGTGACGCTGATGTCCACAGGCAGCTACAGATCATCAATGTTGATGCTTTGGTCCTCAAACCATTCATCAATGAAGTTGTTCAGTATATCAGCATCAAATAGAGGTAGATCTTCGGAGATCTCAGCCTCTTGCTTGCTCTTGATCAACATTTCCAGAGCTTCATCTCCAAGATCTTCATCACTTGACAGATCGATGGTATTGTCTTCATTACGCAGAACGGCGGCAGGGGTGGTCATGCCCAGAAATCTTCTTGGGCTTCTTGCTCTTCTTGGAGACACGATATAAGTCTTCAGACTGAAGACTGAGTTTAGGAGGTGTAGTTTTCAATGGTTTTATAGTTGAATTTTTTGGTGCAGCAGAGGGCTTTGAAGCTTTTGTCTTCTTCTTTTGCTTCGATGGTGTAGGAGCATCCTCAGAGTCTGCATCATTAGCAGACAGATCGACTGTGGCCCTCTGAGCAGCAATATGGGAGAGGAGCCCATCGAAGCCATTAAAGGGGCCGATGACATTAGGATTGGCGTCATGTGTGTCATCCGGCCTTGGAGTAGATGGACCAGGGTTGAAGTTGAGTCTGAATGCCTTCTTGTTCTTGGCGGCAGAATCCTTTGCAAACTGGAAGTTGCGCTTGAAGAGATCATCATCACGACACCATCGAAGATATGATGGGTCGGCATTTTCTGGTTGAGGTCCTCCGACCATGCATGGATAGAAGCCTTGAGCAATAGCTTCAGGCTTCGTCCTCGGTGGCAAATTCCTATAAAGAATATGGCCCCACGGGCACTTTATAGCATTATTTTCAGCATACTCAGGAGTGACGAAGTGATACTTGAACCATTGCTCAGCACAATATCTTCGGATCCACTGGATTCTGGTCTTGCGCTGATTGTAGTTCTCCTCAGGATCAGACTTGTAGAGTTCATACAGATCTGGCGGCAGGTCCAGAGCAGTATTGCCACGGTGTTGCCTGCCACCTTTCCTTGTAGATTTCTCAGTAGCCATAATATTCAGACAGAGAGGCTTCAAAATAGTGAAAGGCTTCCGACGACTTGTCAAACACGAACTAGCTTCAGGAGAGTCAATGTGATGCTGTAAGTATTCTACAAATGAATGTAGACTATGAGAACCAAGGGATTCTCCCACGGACATGTACCTGTGACAACATTAGAGATGCGAGGGAAGGGGAAGAGGTCATATGCATTCTTAGAAGATTTTGAAGATAAATCAGTTTGAATACATTAACCTCATAGTGCGAAGACATTCACTTATTTGAAGTGAGTTGGTTCCAGATTTGTACGAATCCAAGAATAAGTACATGTGAGGAATCTAACTAGTTATGAACCATAAGTGAATATACTTTGTAATGTATGAGATTTAGAAACAGAAAGATCCAGATTTGGAAGTGTAGAAACCACTTTTGGGGGAAGTGGACGGATTTGACAGATTGAAAAGGCGGTAAAAAAGTGAGTTTATTTACCACTTGAAGAACTTCTAGACGGGGCAGAACAGATGTCGAGCAGTCCAATCTCCCACGCCCTAACTTGGCGGCAGAAGACACCTACGGCAGCGGCGGAGAAGACAAGGTCCGCGGCCAGCGTGAGGACGGTGTTGAAGAGGTCGCGACAGCTAAGCACTTCGTCTCCGGCATCGGCATGAGCTAGCGGTGGCGCTAGGGTTTGAGCGAGATGGCAAGGTGAAAGAGGAGATAATGACCGCACGGGTGTGTATTTATAAGGTGAAGGGCTGCGCGGCGCAATTACGCAGGTGCCCCTGGCGGTTCACATCTGATGGACACATGGCATGCATGCAACTCATTGAGAGTTGTTCCATGTTCCCACGCGAGCCTGGTTTGTCGGGTGGTCATTCCGGCTTGTCCGGTATTCAGGAAAAAGAGATATAGCATTAAAAACAGCTTTAAATGTGTGTCTCTGTATCTTCAGCTGACAAGGACGCAGTGAAGACATTCGACACGTGTCAACAGAATGCATATGACTAGACAGACAGAATTTGAGGAAGAGGCATAGAAGGGGTTAGGGTCCGATCACATTCCCTTAGTTCAGAAAATGGCAAGTTCGAAGACATAGCTATAAGTGAATGATGTAGAGGAAGGAACACATGCACACACACACACATATCAGAAAAGACCAAGTCAACATTGCAAAGATAAACTTTGAAGACAAACCAAATATGAAAATAATGCAATCATGACGCCAAATGAAAATTTTCGAGAAAGTTTGGAGGTGGCGTTACCCACCGAATAGGAAGTATTAGACCCAGACACGGCGCACAATTATCGCGGCACTCCGTAGTAAAATTTTGCATTAATGTATTCACACTTAGAGGGTAAGTCTTTATTAATTGAAGATATATGTTACTTCGTGTGTTGCACATCTAAGTCATCAACATGCTTAAGTGTTAGGATGTGTGTCCTTTTACAGGACATTCGAGGATTCTAAGATATTTAGCTCACACTGCAGCTTGCAAAACCTTTTCTCATCCAAGGGCTTTGTGAAGATATCTGCCAATTGCTCTTCAGTGTTAACGTGAATGATATCAATGTCTTCCTTCATGACATGATCTCTGAGAAAGTGATGACGGATCTGAATGTGCTTTGTCTTCGAGTGTTGAACTGGATTGTTGGCAATCTTGATGGCGCTTTCATTGTCACAGTAGAGTGGCACATGCTTCAGGTGGATGCCGTAGTCCTTGAGAGTTTGCTTCATCCATAGAAGCTGAGTGCAGCAAGATCCAGCAGCAATGTATTCATATTCAGCAGTGGGGAGTGATACATAGTTCTGCTTCTTTGAAGACCAACAAACAAGAGATCGTCCAAGAAAGTGACATGTGCCTGATGTGGACTTGCGATCGACCTTGTCACCAGCATAATCAGCATCTGAGAATCCAACTAAATCAAACTCTGAGCCCTTTGGATACCATAATCCTAGTGTTGGGGTGTAAGCCAAATATCGAAGAATTCGCTTCACAGCTAAGTGATGTGATTCCTTTGGTGCCGCTTGGAATCGGGCACACATGCAAATGCGAAGCATTATATCAGGCCTAGATGCACATAAGTAGAGTAAAGAACCAATCATGGAGCGGCATACCTTTTGATCGAACTCTTTACCATTGTCGTCGGGGCCCAATTGGCCTTTGTTTGGCATTGGTGTCATGTACCCTTTGCAGTCTTGCATTCCAAACTTCTTCAGGCAATCCTTGAGGTATTTCTCTTGAGATATGAAGATGTCATTTATCTGCTGATGGATTTGAAGACCAAGGAAGAACTTCGGCTCGCCCATCATGGACATCTGATATTTCTCTTCCATGATATGCTCAAACTCATCACTGTATCTCTTGTCAGTGCAGCCGAATATAATGTCATCGACATAGATTTGGCATACAAAGAGTTCACCATCATATGTCTTCATGAAGAGTGTGGGATCTAGAGAACCAGGTTTGAAGACTTTGCTCTTCAGGAAGTCTCTGAGTGTGTCATACCAAGCGCGAGGTGCTTGTTTCAGGCCATACAGTGCCTTGTTGAGCTTGTATACCATGTCAGGACGCTTCGGGTCTTCAAAACCAGGTGGTTGTGCAACATACACATCTTCTTCAATTTTGCTGTTGAGGAAGGCACTCTTAACATTCATTTGGTACATAAGAAAGTTGTTGTGGTTGGCATATGCTAGCAGTATGCGAATGGCTTCAAGCCTAGCCACAGGAGCAAAGGTTTCATCGAAGTCAATCCCTTCAACTTGTGGGTAACCTTGAGCAACGAGACGAGCTTTGTTTCTAACAACTTGACCATGCTCATCTTGTTTGTTGCGATAGATCCATTTGGTGCCAATGATATTGTGCTTGCGAGGATCGGGACGCGTTACTAGGTCGCATACATTATTCAGCTCAAATTGTTGAAGCTCTTCTTGCATAGCTTGAATCCATTCAGGTTCCATGAAGGCTTCATCAACTTTCTTGGGTTCAGATATAGAAACAAATGCAAAGTGCCCACAAAAATTTGCTAGCTGTGTTGCTCTTGAACGCGTGAGTAGACCAGGTGCATTGATGCTATCAATTATCTTCTCAATCTGGACTTCATTTGCAACACGAGGATGAACTGGACGAAGATTTTGCCCTTGCTGATCATTGTCTTCATCTTCAGCATTGATTTCAGGCTGAGCAGTGTCTTCATGCTGATTAGGTGCAGAAATGATGATTTCCTCTGTAGCATGTTCCTCTGTAGGTATGATTTCTCCAGTACCCATAAGCTTGATAGACTCACTTGGTGTGGCTTCATCTAGCACATTTGGCAGGTGCTCTCTTTGTGAGCCGTTAGTCTCATCGAACCGCACATCCATAGTTTCAACCACTTTGTAGTGAAAGAGGTTGAAGACTCTGTAGGAGTGCGAATCTTTTCCGTAACCAAGCATAAAACCTTCATGTGCTTTTGGTGCAAATTTTGAAGTGTGATGCGGATCCTTGATCTACCACCTAGCACCAAAGACTCTGAAATAGCTGACATTTGGCTTCTTACCAGTCAGGAGCTCATATGATGTCTTCTTTAGTCACTAGTGAAGATAAACACGGTTGATGATGTGGCAAGCAGTATCAATGTCTTCAGGCCAGAATTTCCTTGGAGTCTTGTACTCATCAAGCATTGTACGTGCTATGTCAATGCGGGTTCTGTTCTTGCGCTCCATGATGCCATTCTGCTGAGATGTTGTCGGTGAGAACGACACCTATGGGATCACTAGGATCCCTTCTACGGTCGGCGGCGTGGGGTCGTGAGAATAGCAGGTTTAGGAGCAAGCACACGGGTCGTTTACCCAGGTTCAATCCGCGAAGACGCATAAAACCCTAGTCCTGCTTTGGTGGATGTATTGAGTGTTCTTGAGCTTTTTGAACTAGCTACGGTGGCCGTGCCGTCCCAAAAAGACGAATCCCTCCCTTGGTCGCCTTGGGCCTCCTTTTGTAGGAAAAAGGGGCTGCCACAGTGGCACACAGGAGGTGGAAAGGCCTATAGTGTGCGAGCTTATCGCACGGCATTATGGGACAAAGTGCATTAAATGCACTACGTAGGTGTCCCATAGCTTTACCGGGGACGGGAACGAGCACATCCCGTCCGTCGCCACTTCGCCTCGCTTCAACACGGGCCCAGGCTAGCGATGCATGCAGAGCCATGTAGGTAGGCAGGCAGCTGAGGTGTGGCGGTGGTAGGGCCTTCATGAAGATCTGCATGCCGCCACGCAGGTGCTTGCTGATTTGGCCTAGAAGCTGCATGTTGCCACGCAGGTGCCTACCCAGCTGGTTGGGATGGCAGCTGCATGCGAATGGCAGCGGAGTCTTGGCTGATGCAGGCCTGGCAGTGGCCTTGCTGACGCCCTCGGCAAGGGTCTTGCCGGGGTGTTACTGTCATCCCCGGCAAGGGTCTTGCCGGGGGTCTTGTGGATTTCCTCGGCTAGGATCCTGCCGAGGGTCGCCGTCTTCTAGTCCTCATCTGAACTCATATGTGTATGAGCTTGATGAAGATTTGCATGTCACCACAGAGGCGCCTCCCGATCCCTGGTTCCGACATAGTTGCTTGGGTCAGAGCCAGTCGGCTCAAGGGTGGCTCCCTCTGCTGGTGTTGGGCAAGTTGCCCTGGCAAGGCTCTTGCCGGGGCTGCGGGGGCCGCCTCGTCAAGGATCTTGCCGAGGGAGTCCACCTCGCCCTCTTGCCCTCCTGCGCTTCCGGTCTTGGCATCGCCTTGGTTGTCTTGTGCTTTGGCTTCTCTCCGGCTTGCCTCCTCTTCCCTGCTAAGTGTGGCCACGGCGCGTGGCTCTGACTGCCCGTGCACAAGTAGAGGGGTCAAAAGGAGAACCCCTACTTTTGTACACCAACAGGAGCCCCCGGGCCAGGGCCACACATAAGCGCGGCGCGTTGTTGGGCTAGGTCCACAACGGTGCACGGGCAGGTGGGGCGGATTTTACTGTAGTAACTTCCCGTCCGCTGCGCTTCCCCACGACCCGCGTTGAACGCGCGACGTGGAGGGTCGTGCGTGAAGTGGGGGTCATGTGTGGGGCGGTTCCCGCACGCATGTGTCACATTGTGGTAAAGAGGCGCCCCGCGCCTTCCCCATAAAAAAGGAAACGGCCGCGGGCACGTTGCTCATTTTACCCGTGTGTCTTCTCCAATCTCAGAGCCGTCGTTCCTACCTTCTTCCACAAGCCCCTGCTCGCCGCCGCTGCACTTTCACTACCCTTTCCCTTCCATCGATCGCAGCCGCCATGGCACCCAAGAATGGCAAGGGCAAGGGAGTGGCCAAGAACGCCGGAGGGGCGGAGCCGCCGGAGAAGGAGTTGGCGGCGCGGCGGATGGAGATCACCTACTTTCCTTCGACGGTCGACGCGGCCCACCTTCAGGACAACTTCAGGCCGTTGTGGGGGATCAAGACGGGGGGAGAGATGATACGTCTCCGTCGTATCTACTTTTCCAAACACTTTTGCCCTTGTTTTGGACTCTAACTTGCATGATTTGAATGGAACTAACCCGGATTGACGTTGTTTTCAGCAGAATTACCATGGTGTTATTTATGTGCAGGAACAAACATTCTAGGAATGACCTGAAACTTCACGGAGCGACTTTTCAGAAAATATAAAAAATATCTGCAAAAGATGAAGGCCAGGGGGCCCACCACCTCTCCACGAGGGTGGGGGGCGCGCCTGCCCCCCCCCCCCCGGGCGCCCCCCCCCCCCCCGGGGGCCCCCTGTTGCCTCTCCGACTCCAACTCCAACTCCATATATTGTGTTTCGGGGAGAAAAAAAATCTGAGAGAAGAAATCATCATGTTTTACGATACGGAGCCGCCGCCAAGTCCTAAAACCTCTCGGGAGGGCTGATCTGGAGTCCGTTCGGGGCTCCGGAGAGGGGAACCCGTCGCCATCGTCATCATCAACGATCCTCCATCACCAATTTCATGATGCTCACCGCCGTGCGTGAGTAATTCCATCGTAGGCTTGCTGGACGGTGATGGGTTGGATGGGATCTATCATGTAATTGAGTTAGTTTTGTTAGGGTTTGATCCCTAGTGTCCACTATGTTCTGAGATTGATGTTGCTATGACTTTGCTATGCTTAATGCTTGTCACTAGGGCCCGAGTGCCATGATTTCAGATCTGAACCTATTATGTTTTCATCAATATACGAGTGTTGTTGATCCTATCTTTCAAGTCTATAGTCACCTATTATGTGTTATGATCCGTTAACCCCAAAGTGACAATAATCGGGATACTTACCGGTGATGACCGTAGTTTGAGGAGTTCATGTATTCACTATGTGTTAATGCTTTGTTCCGGTTCTCTATTAAAAGGAGGCCTTAATATTCCGTAAGGACCCCGCTGCCACGGGAGGGTAGGACAAAAGATGTTATGCAAGTTCTTTTTCATAAGCACATATGACTATATTTGGAATACATGCCTACATTACATTGACGAAGTGGAGCTAGTTCTGTGTCACCCTAGGTTATGACTGTTACGTGATGAACCGCATCCGGCATAATTCTCCATCACCGATCCATTGCCTATGAGCATTCCATATATTGTTCTTCGCTTATTTACTTTTCCGTTGCTATTGCTACCATCACTACAAAATACCAAAAACATTACTTTTACTACTGTTACCTTTTGTTACCGTTATCACTACTATCATATTACTTTGCTACTAAACACTTTGCTGTAGATATTAAGTTTGCAGGTGTGGTTGAATTGACAACTCAGCTGCTAATACTTGAGAATATTCTTTGGCTCCCCTTGTGTCGAATCAATAAATTTGGGTTGAATACTCTACCCTCGAAAACTGTTGTGATCCCTATACTTGTGGGTTATCAAGACTACTTTCTGGCGCCGTTGCCGGGGACCATAGCTCTATTCTTTGAGTCACTTGGGATATATATCTGCTTATCATTATGAAGAACTTCAGAGATCCAAAAACCAAGATCTATCCCTCAACTACGAGGGGGGGGGGTAAGGAACTGCCATCTAGCTCTACACTTGATTCACCTTCTGTTTTGAGTAAGCTTGCGACACCTACACCTGCTTCTGCTATTTGTTCTGATATGTCGCATGTTATTGATGATGCCAATTTTGCTATGCATGATACTTATGATGAAACTACTTCTATGCCTGATACTACTATGCCACTTAGTGAATTTCTTGATGAACAACTTGCTAGAGCTAGAGAAATTGAAAATATTGAATCTGATGATACTGATGAAAGTGATGATGAAGAATCACTTGTTATTCCTAAGGGTTATGTTTTTGATCAAGAAGCTTCTTTAGCTATTTTAGCTTGCAAAAATAGAAATGAACTCAAAAGGTTATTAGCTAAATGGAGTAAGCAATCTCTAAATGCTAGAATGAAACCTGACCCTGCTTTTGCTACTTCACCTATCTTTCTTACTGATAAGGATTATGAATTCTATGTTGATCCTGATATAATTACTTTAGTTGAATCTGATCCTTTTCATGGTTATGAACTTGAAACTGTTGTGCCACATCTTACTAAATTGAATGATATAGCCACCCTGTTCACTAAAGATGAGAGAACTCGTTACTTTTACATCCTTAAAATATTTCTGTTCTCATTAAAGGGTGATGCTAAGATATGGTTTAATTCTCTCGATCCTGGTTGTGTACATAGTTCCCAGGATATGATTTATTACTTCTCTGCTAAATATTTCCCTGCTCATAAGAAACAAGCTGCTTTAAGGGATATATATAATTTTGTGCAAATTGAAGAAGAGAGTCTCCCACAAGCTTGGGGGAGGCTTCTCCAATTACTTAATACTTTGCCTGATCATCCTCTTAAGAAAAATGAAAATACTTGATATCTGTTATAATGGACTAACCGATGCCTCTAGAGATTACCTGGATAGTTGTGTTGGTTCTGTTTTCAGGGAAAGAACACCGGATGAAGCTGAAATTCTATTGAATAATATGTTGACAAATGAAAATAATTGGACACCTCTGGAGCCAATTCCTGAGCCTATTCCTAAACCAACTCCGAAGAAGAGGGATATTCTATTTCTCAATCCTGATGATATGCAAGAGGCAAAGAAATCTAGGAAAGAAAAAGGTATTAAAGCTAAAGATGTTAAGAATTTACCACCTATTGAAGAAATACACGGTCTTAATTTACCGCCTGTTGAAGAAACATATAATCTTAATCCATTACCTATTGAAGAAACTCATGGTCTTGATAACCCGACACAGGTAGTAAAGGTAAATTCTCTCTATAGATATGATAAAGATGAAATCCCATTTACTAAATTTGCTAGCCCATGCTTAGATGAGTTTGATAAATTTATGGCTAAGCAAGAAGACTTTAATGCTTATTTTGGTAGATAATTGAAATACAATTCAAATATGCTTGAACACTTGGGTGATTATATGGCTAATGTTGAATGTGAACTTAAACATATTAGCAAACATGGTTCTATGGTTACCACTCAAGTAGAACAAGTACTTAAAGCTCAAAATGATTTGCTCAATGAATTGAATAGTAAAGATAATGATAATGTTGTTAGAGTGGCTACTAGAACTGGTAGAATGACTCAGGAACCTTTGTATCCTGAAGGCCACCCTAAGAGAATTGAGCAAGATTCTCAGAGAAATAATATGGATGTACCTAGTTCTTCTAAAAAGAAGAAAAAGAAAAATGATAGGACTTTGCATGCTTCTAGTGAACCTATTACTGAATCATCTGAGAATCCAAATGATATTTCTATTTCTGGTGTTGAAACTCAATCTGGTAATGAACCTGAAACTAGTGATAATGTTCATGATGATGCTCAACCTAGTAATGATAATGATATAGAAATTGAACCTGCTATTGATCTTGATAACCCACAATCAAAGAGTCAATGTTATGATAAAAAAAGACTTTGTTGCTAGGAAACATGGTAAAGAAAGAGAACCATGGGTTTAGAAACCCATGTCTTTTCCTCCCAAACCATCCAAGAAAAAGGATGATGAGGATTTTGAGCGCTTTGCTGAAATGATTAGACCTATCTTTATGCGTATACGATTAACTGATATGCTCAAAACCAATCTGTCGTGGAAACGTCACGGCAGATGTCCTAGTGTGAGGACTTAGTCGTGAGGCCAACGCATCTTTGTAGTAGCTTGAGAGTGGTTGAGCGGAATTGAGAGACGCAGCGCAAGACAAGGATTTAGACAGCTTCGGGCCCCGGGAAACATCATCCGCTAATAGCCCTACATGCTGTTTGTGGCTAGATCTCATTATGCTCATGAGAGAGTCGCCGTAAACCGGCTCTCCTTTTGTGTCTAGCCTTAGAGATTGTTTCTTGCTTCTCCCTCTTTGGGGAGCCCTGCCCCTCCTTATATAAGTTGAAGGGGCGGGTTACATGACTAGTCCTAGTAGGATTAGGATTACTCTATTACAAGTGGAGTCCAAGTCTTGCTTCCTTTGTAGGAGAATATTACTTATGTCTTCCTCTTAAGCCGGCCCACCATAACATGAGCCGGCCTTCTGGGCCTTGGGCCTTGTCATCCATCTGAAACACCCGTCGGGTCACCAATGAGTTTTCAAGCTTGTGAGTCGTCACACCAGTGAACCGCCAGACACATGAGTCGCCAATCTTCTGGCGGGTTGCCAATGGAACGCCAAGTCCGGCCGGGTCATATATCCGGCCGGGTCATACCGCGGGGTATATCCCCGATATTAGCCCCCAGTTTAATTTGGATTTATCCATGTTAAACTAATCTGCAATATAAACACAAGAACAAATTTGACAGGTTGTGCTCCAGGTTAAATATTCTTGTAAGCCGGCACCTAATCATCCTTAAGTCCTTGACATTTTCTCCTGGGAAATCCGGGTCAATAGGCTAGCTTCATAATCCATTTGCTGACATTGGCCCTTGTAAAGAAATATTATAAGAGATAATCCATTTGAGTCGGCCTTCAATGCTCTGATTTGAAAAAATATTGGTCTTGAAATATTCAACTGATATTCAGCCGTCTTAAAGATATAGATCTTGCCGATTTATGATTGCCAAAATTGTTGGGTTATAAACAAATGATGCCGGGTCATGTAATTGTTGTTGATGCCGGGTTAATCTTATGATGATGCCAGGTCATAAACTTTGCATATTTATCTGATAATAATATAATACCTGATTTGCTCAAAACTGAGAATTTGAAGTTATTCCTCCCTTATATGCATATCTCCTATAGCCCCCAAGTGTCGGGTTGTCATGCTTGCAGCAACTTGGGACTTGTAATTGCCTTATGCTCATAAAAATTTCAACCAGTGTAGCCCCCAAGGGCCGGGTCATTTTGCAATAATGAGCAGGGACTTTGTAAATATGATCATGTAATCTTGAGCAGCAACATGTAGCCCCTAAGGGCCGGCTCAGTAAGATATTATTGAGCTGGGACTTTGTATATTCTTCACTGATAATAACATCATATGATGTAACCTCCACCATAGGGCTTGAACCCACGTCCACAAGGTTAAGAGATTTGTACTCTACCAACTGAGTAGTGGATTGTAACACCCCGGATGTAACTTTCCCTATTTGTACTCCAACTCTTGCCGTTTCCGGCGTTAAGTTATATTTATTTCTCGGGTTCGGGTCTTTGTCTCCATGTGTTGTTTTATTTGTCATGCATCTCATATCATGTCATCATGTGCATTGCATTTGCATACGTATTCGTCTCATGCATCCGAGCATTTTCCCCGTTGACCGTTTTGCATTCTGGCGCTTCGTTCTCCTCCGATGGTCATTTCTAGCTTTCTTTCATGTGTGGGGATTAAACATATCCGGATTGGGCCGAGACTTGCCAAGCGGCCTTGGTTTACTACCGGTAGACCGCCTGTCAAGTTTCGTACCATTTGGACTTTGTTTGATACTCCAACGGTTAACCGAGGGACCGAAAAGGCCTCATGTGTGTTGCAGCCCAACACCCCTCCAATTTGGCCCAAAACCCACCAAACTCTGCTCCATGTCCTAGAGCGTTCGATCACGATCGCGTGGCCGAAAACCACACCTCATTTGGACTCTCCTAGCTCCACTTATGTCTATAAATAGACCCCTCCATTTTCGGATCTCTCCCTCTCCCCGAAACCCTAAAAAACCTCTCCCCCGCCGCCGGACAACGTCCGCGCGAGCCGGACGTGTCCGCCCCGCCGCCTCCAGCCTATCACGCGCCGCCACGTGGCCTCCCGGCAACCGCCGCCGCCGCGGCCCGCCCGGCCCATGGGGAGCCCGCCTCCTCGCCGCCCCGGGCCAGATCCAGCCGTGCCCCGCGCCTCGACTCCGCCGCCGCCTCTCCCATCTCCGGCGAATGCAGCCGCCACGGGCCGCCCCGCGAGCCGAGCCGGAGCTCGCCGCGGACCACCACCGCTGTCCTCCGCCTCACGCCGCCCCGCCACCACGACGGCCAAGCCGGCCCCGCCGCCCCTCGCCGCGGACGGCGCCGCCGCCCTCCACCGGTCTACCTCGACGCCGGCCAAGCCCCGGCCTCCTCTTCTTCCTCTCCAACGAACGACGACCTCAACTCCGGCCGGCTACAGTGTTTTCCGTCGAACATCGGTTCCCGTGCGATCTGGATCTGAGATCTGAAAATATCTCCTCGGTTGACTTTCCCTCCGAACCCTAATTTTTTATGCGATCTTTGACCTGCTGTAACGTTGCACCCGTAGCTCCGTTTTGGGCATATAGTATGTCAAAATGTTCGACTCGACGAGTACATCATTTCGTTCAATTGCATAATTTTCATTTGAGCTCATCTTCATGCCAAAAATACTGTTAGAAGGAGGCTTCGTGAGTTAATTGTCAGATCTGCTAGTTCATCTTAGACTTTTGTCTTCTTTGCCATGATTGTTGTGTGCATGCTATGCCTGTGAGTCCTTCATATGTTTTATTAAGCATTTTGTCTTCTTTCCAGAGGTGCAACCCATGCATTTTTAGGATGTGTGTGGTGACTTGTGCAAGCTTGCAAAGTGAGGCACCCGGTAAATCTGTTTTCAGGGACATAGTAGTTTTCACTAAGTCTGGGATTATTTAGTTCATGATGCCATATGTTCAGCTTGTTTTCTAGTGATCCGTGCCTTTTTTGAGGATGATCAGTAAAGTATTTTTGTTAATCATGTTATGCTATATCCATCCATGTCTTTGTTTGAAATTATGGAGCACCCTATCTTGAGTCAATGGAGCTCTACTTTTACTTCGTTGTGAATCTGGGCAGATCGTCAACTCATTTGCGATTTTGCCGATGTTATTGTAGTTGATCCGTGCATGATATGCCATTGTTCTTGCCATGTCTAACTAGAATTTTGTGCCTTCTTTATGGATGTATGCTTTCCTTGCCATGACTTGCACCGTCGTGAGTGCATCGAGCTCGTTTACGTGCCTTCGTGAGTTATGTTTCAGCATGTCTCAGTTTTCACTAAGTCTGAAAACTGATTGTGTTTTAGCTAAGTTCGTGTGCCCGTTAGTATATTTTTTTGAACCCTTTTGGTCCCAGGTCACTTTGGGTCTTTTGTTAAGCTTGTTGAGTACCTGCATTTCATGTTCTTACTTGTCTTAATCAGGTCATGTTTCATGTTGTTTTGCTGCTCCGAAGAGGGCTTCGTGATCTGAAATTTCAGACAAGTGTTAATTTCACTAAGTCTGAAATCTGTTTTGCATTTGCGTTTTTGACATACTTGTTTGGACCTCATAATGGATGAATTGGCCGTAGCTCAGTGCTAGTATCTTGTTAAGCATCTTGTGTGCATCCCTGCCATGTATTTTGTTGTCATGTTTGGTGGCTGTAGCATGTTCATATCATTGCATTTAGATGCCTACTTGCTGTAAATCGCAGACCGGTGTCAATTTTGAATTGCTTGCCATTTCCAAACCGTAACTCCGATTCCGATGATCTTCATATCGTTTTCAAGCGATTTCATCTCATCTTTCCAGTGGCACCCTTGGAATTCCAAGTTGAGGCCAGATTCATGCATTTCCTGTCATATCTTGCATTTTGCATCCCGCGTCGCATCCCGCATAGCATATCATCATTGCATCATGTTGTTTGATCCTTGCACGTGGTTGATTGTATCCTTGTTGCTTGTTTGTCTTGTTTGGGTAGAGCCGGGAGACGAGTTCGCTACCGAGGAGCCCGTTGAGTTTGCTTGTGAGGATCCATTCAACTCTGACAACTGTGCAGGCAAGATGATCACACCCTCGAAATCACTACTATCTTTGCTATGCTAGTTTGCTCGCTCTTTGCTATGCCAATGCTATGATGCCTACCTTTTGCTTGTCAGCCTCCCAATTGCCATGTCAAACCTCTAACCCACCTAGTCCTAGCAAACCGTTGATTGGCTATGTTACCGCTTTGCTCAGCCCCTCTTATAGCGTTGCTAGTTGCAGGTGAAGATTGGAGGCCGTTCCTTGTTGGAACATTTATTTACTTGTTGGGATATCATTATATTGCTATGTTATCTTAATGCACCTATATACTTGGTAGAGGGTGGAAGGCTCGGCCTCTCGCCTAGTGTTTTGTTCCACTCTTGTCGCCCTAGTTTCTGTCATATCGGTGTTATGTTCCCGGATTTTGTGTTCCTTACGCGGTTGGGTTATAATGGGAACCCCTTGATATTTCGCCTTGATTAAAGCTTTTCCAGCAATGCCCAACCTTGGTTTTACCATTTGCCACCTAGCCTTTTCTTTCCCTTGGGTTCTGCAGACTCAAGGGTCATTTTTTTTTCCCCCCCCCCCCCCGGGCTAGTGCTCCTCTGAGTGTTGGTCCACCTGTCAGCTGCCGGTGGCCACCAGGGGCAACTCTGGGCTGGCCTACCCGGTACCTAAGACAATCTGAGTGTGCCCTGAGAAAGAGATATGTGCAGCTCCTATCGGGATTTGTCGGCACATTCGGGCGGTGTTGCTGGTCTTGTTTTAACCTGTCGAAGTGTCTTGAGTTACCGAGATACCGAGTCTGATCGGAACGTCTTGGGAGGAGGTCTATTCCTTCGTTGACCGTGAGAGCTTGTCATGGGCTAAGTTGGGACTCCCCTGCAGGATTGAACTTTCGAAAGCCGTGCCGCGGTTATGGGCAGATGGGAATTTGTTAATGTCCGGTTGTAGATAACTTGAACCTTAATTAATTAAAATGAATCAACTGAGTGTGTTACCGTGATGGCCTCTTCTCGGCGGAGTCCGGGAAGTGGACACGGTGTTGGAGTAATGTTTGCGCAGGTTGCCCTCTAGCTTCTCGCTCGTGCTTTGCATCCTCTTCTCGCTCTCTTTTGCGATAAGTTAGCCACCATACTTGCTAGTCGCTTGCTGCAGCTCCACTCATATTTTACCTTGCCATACCTATAAGTTTAAATAGTCTTGATCGCGAGGGTGCAAGATTGCTGAGACCCTGTGGCTCACAGATTCCGATTACACCAGATGCAGGTCCAGGTGATTCCGCTCCAGGTGACGAGTATGAGCTCAAGTGGGAGTTCGACGAGGACTCTCAGCATTACTACGTGTCTTTTCCTGACGATTTGTAATGGTGCTTAGTTGGGTTTGATTGGGACCATGTCGCATGTTGGGTTATCTTCTATTTTGGCGCCGTAGTCGGGCCATGAGTGTTTGATATGTATCTTGATGAGGACATGACTACCTTGGATACGACCAAAAATATTGCATACATGCATATTTGTCAGGTGATTTCTAATGCAAACTATTCAATAATCTATTTATGTTATCCAGAAGAAAAATACTTCACACACTTTTGTGTTTTGTCTAATTGCAGGTGTATGGGACATTTGTACAATCCACATATGAAGATAAGGGAAAATGAGAAGTTTATGTTGTGTTCAAAAAGTCCTCTCACGTCACTTTTGGGCCAAGAGAAGATAGAGTCCAAGTCTTTCACGTTCTGGATTCAGATTCGGACTGCACAGACATACCTGACTCAAAACGTCAACAACTTTTTCATACGGACTCGGAATTGGGTGATTCTTTTTTTGTTGGAAACTAGATTTCGTGCTCTTTCCAACCCAATTGGATTCACCTTCAAATTCGTCTGGAGTGTTGACTTACGAACGAAACAATCTGATGTTGCAGCAGAATCCGAGTCAAACTACAAGCCCAAAGGTGTTGCATCACCTCCACTTGGGCCCATGAGCCTTGTACGACCTAGGGTTAGTTTTAGGCTGCCTTGGGACGTCCTCCCACCTCCTTGGCCGCCACCCCTTGCTCCTATATAAGTAGATCCATCTAGTAGCTTTTTTCTTGGGATTTGTTTAGTTAAAAGTTAGCCATTGCAACTTCGTGTACTTTGTTTGTGTCCAACGACCAGACCAAGACCGCTTACGGATCCCCACCATTATCAACACCTCATATATATTTGCAATATTCAGATTGCTTTATAATATTCTTGCTCGTTCTTCGATTGCTTGCAGGAATAGACCTTCGTGGTCAGGCTGACCGTGCTTCCGGCATCATCAGTAACATCAGGAGATTGGTTTAGCAATTGCTAAGGCGCAACGTCGTGCACGTTTGTAGTCGGATCGTCAAAGTCGTCTCCACCAAATCAATAGTTATCATCTCATCGAAAAATCGGGACCCTCGCCTCTATTAAGTGATATCAGTTTTCAGGTTGCTCGGTGAGAATTTCCAGTTTTCCTAGATTAGATTTATTTTCTTACCTATTGTCCAAGAAAAAGCCACAAAAAAGAGTTCGATCTATTCATCCTTGGTCCAAGCCAGTCTGAGCGTTTGCAATTTTCTTTTCATTGCTTGCATAGTTGAATTATCGGTTGCATCGTCGTGTCGAGTTGCTGGTCTTAGTGTCTAGTTTGTTTAGAGTTTCGAGTTCTGTTCACATTAGTCACGCCACCGCTGCATCATTATCTCTTCCGCTGTCCACCACCCATCCATCAATTTCCACCACGTGCTACCCACCATTCATTGTCATAATAATAGTTGAGATCGTTCACATCTTCGCTTGATCCAATCTGCATCTTATCTAGTTTGTTCTGAAAAGAGGGAGAAAAAAAGAAAGAAAAAAAAAGAGAAAAAAAGTCAGAGAAAAAAGGAGAGAAAAAAGGAGAGAAAGAAAAAAAGTGTGAGGAAAAAAAAGAGAAAAGAAAAAAAAACAAAATTCGGATCTTTTTAGACTCGATCTCGTAGTTGAATTCGGATTGGAATCTGTTTTGTGCACTGTTCAGTAAAACAGGCATAACTTCCTCATACGAAGTCCGTTTTGCCTCCGCGAGTACTCAAACAAAACCTAGCGACGAGTCACATCTAAATAGTTGAAGAAGCTAGTTCAATATTTGGCACCTCAAAATCGGCTTCTAAATAGGTCTTTTTGTCCTCCGAAGTTGATGAACACAGCTTATTCCAGTTTTTCAGGCCAGTTTTCGAATTTTTTGACTCCTCATATCAACTCGGAATTGAGCGATTCCTTTGGTGTTTGAAAGCTTGAGTCAATCCCATTATTGAAAAAAAAATTCAAAAAAATCGGCACAAACTTTTTCAGAGGAAAGTTGGAGACAAAGTTGTTGATATATCCTGCTTGGCTGTTGTTTCACATCATTATCTTTACTGCTGTTGTGATCTTCACTTATATCTTGCTGTCCAGAGCTACTTAGTATCCTTCATTGATGCTATTTGTGCTACGACGTGACCTCATTAGTGTTCTAGGCTCGCGTCTCTAGTTCGGTCTAGCCTAGGACCAGCACAGTACCGTCGTTGAGCGTTTATTCAACATTGCATCTCTGAATTGATTATTGCTAATCTTTTGCTACCATATATAGCCAACCCAGCTCCACATATTTCTACACCGTGTATACGTACGTTCCCCTGGCAATCGCTTTACACAATCTTCAGCGTTATTTGACCCTGCTAGTTGCCTGTCACCACCTGCTGCTTGGTAAGAACATGTAAGATATTGATATTTGCTTTACTGTGAGCGCTTTACCACCACACCCTAGTAGTTCATAGGAACATTATTCTTGAATTTTGTTTCTTGTTTCTACTAATCATGACAGGATCCGAAGATAGAAGTTCTTGGACGACGGACACATCTTCACCATCACGAGAGTTGGGACAACACACACAAGCACATGGTCAGGTTATCTTTTTACCGTCATTTGAGGGTAGATTTAATCCTACTACTTATCTAGCTTGGGAGCTTAAAGTAGAACAAGTTTTTAGTCACCATGAATTTTCTGAACTTGAGCGAGTGCGAGCAGCCACTAGAGCATTTACTAATTTTGCTTCTGTTTGGTGGAGTGTACATTGTAAGAAAAACATTGATAACCAACCCACAACTTGGAAAGTTTTGAAAGCTGTAATGAGACAACAATTTTTCCCTCCTTATTATCGTCGTGAATTGCTTCACAAATTTGAACAATTTAAACAAGGCAACAACACTGTTCATGCTTACTACCAAGAGTTCAAATCTTATATGCATCATTGTGACATAGAAGAATCTGAGAATGATACAATGAATAGATTTTTTGGTGGTTTGAACCATGATATTCAGGCAAGATTTCAGTACATTCCTCGTTGCATTACTGGTATGTATGTCCGTGCTTGTACCTTTGAGAGACAGATAAAGGAGGATGCATTAGGTGACTACAACAACTACTATTCCAGTTCATGCTCACCACCGCCGGTGGGTTCCTCCATCATTGCACCTCGGATTATGAGCGCGGCATCATCTCAAGTTGATGGTACATTGTCAATGTCCGTACCTACATCAGCTACATCTTTGCCACAAGGTAACAGTAAAGGTATTGATGATATAACTTCACATGAGAATGATGCATGCCTAGTTAACTTGAATGCGTCATGTATTGAGTTACCTGTTGATTTGAGCACACCACCTATTTTAGAGAATCTTGTTACTGTCATGAATGCGTAATGTGATCAAACAACTGAAATATCAACAATTTTGAGTGCACCCATTGAATTAACTGTTGATGCAAAAGAACTAATGTTTAATCATTTTGATATGGCCTCCAATCTTGGTGATGATTCTGTGTCCAATGACTTATTGCATGTTTGCTTATTTAAGCATGTTGTAGCATGTAAATTTGATGCAAGTAAGGTTTATTCACCAAAGTTGGGATGGTTTAATGATGAACATTGCGAATCTTTTGAAATGAATAAGAGCTTCACTTATATATGCAAACTGAGTTCTAATATTTTCATGCCTTCTACTTCTTGTGATAATTTTTTGGCTTTAGTTTTTATGAACTATGAAAGTTACTCATGTATACATGTGTCATACGTGCAAAAATCAAGGGAAGTTAAACTGGATGACATATACATATACAACATGTACACCTTGTCTCTTTTGTTAGCCACATTTCAGATTAAGCAACGCCGAGGACGGCTTTGTTTTCAAAAAGGGGAGGATGATGAGAACATGACTACCTTGGATACGACCAAAAATATTGCATACATGCATATTTGTCAGGTGATTTCTAATGCAAACTATTCAATAATCTATTTATGTTATCCAGAACAAAAATACTTCACACACTTTTGTGTTTTGTCTAATTGCAGGTGTATGGGACATTTGTACAATCCACATATGAAGAAATAAGGGAAAAGGAGAAGTTTATGTTGTGTTCAAAAAGTCCTCTCACGTCACTTTTGGGCCAAGAGAAGATAGAGTCCAAGTCTTTCACGTTCTGGATTCAGATTCGGACTGCACAGACATACCTGACTCAAAACGCCACAACTTTTTCATACGGACTCCGAATTGGGTGATTCTTTTTTTTGGAAACTAGATTTCGTGCTCTTTCCAACCCAATTTGGATTCACCTTTCAATTCGATCCTGGAGCGTTGAGTTCACGGACGAAACAATCTGACGTTGCAGCAGAATCCGAGTCAAACTACAAGCCCAAAGGTGTTGCATCACCTCCACTTGGGCCCATGAGCCTTGTACGACCTAGGGTTAGTTTTAGGCTGCCTTGGGACGTCCTCCCACCTCCTTGGCCACCACCCCTTGCTCCTATATAAGTAGATCCATCTAGTAGCTTTTTCCTTGGGATTTGTTTAGTTAAAAGTTAGCCATTGCAACTTCGTGTACTTCGTTTGTGTCCAACGACCAGACCAAGACCGCTTACGGATCCCCACCATTATCAATACCTCATATATATTTGCAATATTCAGATTGATTTATCATATTCTTGCTCGTTCTTCGATTGCTTGCAGGAATAGACCATCGTGGTCAGGCTGACCGTGCTTCCGGCATCGTCAGTAACCTCAGGAGATTGGTTTAGCGATTGCTAAGGCGCAACGTCGTGCACGTTTGTAGTCGGATCGTCAAAGTCGTCTCCACCAAATCGATAGTTATCATCTCATCGAAAGATCGGGACCCTCGCCTCTATCATGTTATTTATGTACTCTGATGTGACGTGGCGAGTGTAAGCCAACTATGTTCTCCCCTTATTATTCATGTTACATGGGATGTTGTGAAGATTGCCTAACTTGCGACATACGCCTTCAATGCGATTATGTCTCTAAGTCGTGCCTCGACACGTGGGAGCTATAGTCGCATCGAGGGTGTTACAAGTTGGTATCAAAGCCTTCCCCGACCTTAGGAGCCCCATTGCTTGATCGTTTTTAGCGGCCGAGTTGTGTCTAGAAAAATGTTTTGAGTCATTTAGGAATTATATATCGGAGAGCTTAGGAATTCTTTTTACTTCCCAGTCTCCTCATCGCTCTGGTAAGGCATCCTGACGTAGAGTTTTGACTCTTCTCTTCTCAAATTTCACTAAAAAAATTTTAGGATCACGCGGGTATCTTGGAATCGTTCCAATGGTTTTATGATGAGAACATTGTCTTGGTGCCTCCTGTCAGGGGTTTAGTGGAAGTGTCCCGGGGAGTTGAGCTCTGAGGTGTTGTCATCATAATTTTATCGTTGCAGTTCTGGAATACCTGAGTCTAGTACGCCGACATCGAAAATCTCTTTTATGCAGTTCGTTGGTGAGATAACCTCGACGCCACCCAGTACTGGGGCGGGAGTTCGGGAGTATCACCATAACTTGTATAACGGATGCTTTTCGAAGGTTGAGGTAGATGGTTTCCGAAGGTTTCTTGGTTATGTGTTGAAGGATGGATACAGCTGGATGTAGGATTTGCTAGTTTGGGTGAGATATTATGCTTCCCCTGTATCCCCAACACCTGATTGCATAACCGGAAAGGTTCGGGAGTTTCATAGGTGGGAATTCTAGTAACTCTAGTTCTTCTTCCACGAATATTGGTTTGAGATTGGGATTTCTTACCGATTATTCGTTCTTGATCCGTACCTTGTTGATTTATTTCTCTACCTTAAATCTACGTGGCTTCTCAATTTATGGATATGTGACCATTTCAAGAGGAATGCATTCGTTCATTTTGTTCGGATGTGAAGACTATATGTTGCAATTTTCATTCCATTGGATTCAGCTTCAATATTTATCTGTCAATGTGCTAATGGTGGTCAACCTCTTCAGGATGGCTCCTCCAACGCGCACGACTCCGAATCCTGATCCGCCACCGCCTCCACCTCCTCCAGAGGCATGGCAAGCTGTGATGGCCGCAACCAATGCAAACACACAGCTA
Organism: Triticum urartu; assembly: GCF_003073215.2. Classification (NCBI taxonomy): domain Eukaryota; kingdom Viridiplantae; phylum Streptophyta; class Magnoliopsida; order Poales; family Poaceae; genus Triticum; species Triticum urartu. The sequence goes on from NC_053025.1 coordinate 252,231,214, forward strand.
ATCATGCAAATTCTCCAAGAGCGCAATCAAGGCAGTCAAGGGAATCAAGGCAGCAATCAGAGTCACTTTGCTACACTCAACCAGTTCCTTGCTAACGGGCCAAAGACTTTCAGCAATTGTGTTGAGGCAACCGATGCTGACGATTGGCTTGTGGATCTGTGTAAGCATTTTGAGTGCAGTAACGTTAGGCCTGAGGACTTTGTCAAGTTCGCTTCCTTCCAACTCAAAGATCAACTGCAGAATGGTTCCAGCAGTATAAGGACTCCAGAGGTGGACGTGTTATCACTTGGGATGATTTTCGTCGAGATTTCCGAGCTCATCATATTCCGCAGAGTGTGGTTGAAAGCAAGCGTGAGGAATTCCGCAATCTGAAGCAAGGCTCTTTGTCTGTCTATGACTACAACAAGTTGTTCCAGAAGCTCGCCCGCTTTGCCAAGCAGGACGTGCCTGATGAGAAGAGCATGATATACCAGTTCAGGGGTGGTCTCAGAGAAGATATTCAGCTCGCTCTTGTTCTCTTTGAGCCCTTGAGGTACGATGAGTTCTACAACATGGCACTGAAGCAAGAGGCTGCTCAGTTGAGGTGTGATGCTTCCAGGAAGCAAGTCAGAGATGTTACTCCTTCTTCCTCTACTCAAGTGGCCAAGCAGTAGAAGTTTTGGCTTCCTCCTCCTCCGTTCCGTCAGCCGTATCAGCAAAAGAGTAAAGGTGGCAGTGGTTCTTCCCACCCCCCCAACCCTGGCTTTCAGAACAAGACTTCGTCTCAAGCTCCAAGATCGAGTGCTCCGTATCACCGTCCGCTTTCAGAGGTCACGTGCAACAAGTGCCAACAGAAGGATCACTATGCCAACAAGTGTCTCAACCAGAGGCGTCTTCCTCCTCCTCCTGTGAGATTGGCAAGTACAGCTGTGGTCAAGCATAACCCCAAGCATGCCAAGGTCAATTTGATGAATGCAGCTCAGATAGAGGACTCATCAGATGTGATCATGGGTAACCTTCCTGTTAATGATATTCCTGCAAAAGTTCTTTTTGACACGGGTGCATCGCATTGTTTCATCTCGAGACCGTTTTCATCTAAGCATGGTTTGCCTTTGCAAATTTTGCCTAGTCCTTTAGCAGTTGTCTCTCCCGATAAGCGCATGCAGGCTAACTCCATAGTTCCGGATGTTTCTATCACTTTGGGGGACTACAAGTTTCTATCTTCTCCAACGGTTCTCGATGACTCGGATATTGATCTTATTCTCGGGATGGATTGGCTTTCTAAGCACAAGGCTCAGCTTGATTGTGCAGCCAGGCAGATTCAATTGACTCATTCATCTGAGGATGTAATTGTCTTTGCCGCTCGGGATAATACTATCCGTCTGTTTTCTCTCAATGAGAAGGGTGAATTGGATGCCATCTCGCAAATTCCAGTCGTTTGCGAATATCAAGACGTCTTTCCAGAAGAGCTCCCAGGAATGCCTCCGCACCGGCCAGTTGAATTAATTATTGAACTTGAGCCTGGCACGGAACCTGTGTGCAAACGTCCTTACAAGCTCGGACCTGAAGAGTTGAAGGAGCTGAAGAAGCAACTCGATGAGCAAGAAAGAATGGGTCACATCCGGCCTAGTTCTTCTCCGTGGGGTTGTGGTGTTCTTTTTGTGAAGAAGAAGGATGGAACGGACCGACTTTGTGTTGATTACCGTCCAGTGAACAAGAAGACCATCAAGAACAAATACCCACTTCCCAACATCAATGAGCTGTTCGAACAACTCAAAGGTGCTCAACTATTCTCCAAGCTTGATCTCCGTATGGGTTATCACCAGATTCGCATTCGTGAAGAAGATATTCCCAAGACAGCATTCAGAACAAGCTTTGGTTCATATGAATACACTGTCATGTCTTTTGGCCTCGCCAACGCTCCTCCGACGTTCTCTCGCATGATCAACTTCATCTTCAATGCCTACACCAATGACTTCGTTTTGGTCTATCTCGACGACATTCTGGTTTTCTCCAAGAACAAGGAAGATCATGCCAAGCACTTGCGTTTGGTTCTCGATAAGCTCAGGGAACATCAGTTCTACGCCAAGTTCTCCAAGTGTGAATTTTGGCTCGATGAGGTTCTTTATCTTGGTCATATCATCTCTGCCCAGGGCATTGCCGTGAATCCTGAGAAGGTGTCTGCAATTGTGAATTGGGAACCTCCTCAGAACGTGAAGCAACTCCGCAGTTTTCTCGGTCTCGCAAGCTATTGCCGAAGATTCGTTGAAAACTTTTCCAAGATTGCAAAGCCTCTCTCAAATCTTCTTCAGAAGTACGTCAAGTATGTTTGGTCTCCGGAGTGTGATATTGCTTTCAACACCTTGAAAGAGAAGTTGATCACTGCTCCAGTTCTGACTCTGCCTGATGAATCCAAGCCGTACGAGGTCTTTTGTGATGCCTCTCTCCAAGGTCTTGGCGCAGTATTGATGCAAGAAAAGAAAGTGGTTGCTTATACATCTCGCCAGTTGAAGCCTAATGAGAAGAACTACCCCACTCATGATCTCGAGTTGGCGGCAGTTGTGCATGCTCTGTTGACTTGGAGACATCTTCTATTGGGAAGAAAAGTGGACATTTTCACTGATCACAAGAGTCTCAAGTACATCTTCACTCAGCCTAATCTCAACCTAAGGCAAACTCGATGGGTCGAAATGATTCAAGAGTATAATCCGAGTATTGAGTATACTCCAGGCAAGGCCAATGTGATTGCTGACGCATTGAGCAGGAAGGCTTACTGCAACAGTCTGATTCTCAAGCATTATCAACCCGAGCTTTGTGAAGCTTTCCGCAAACTTAACCTGCAAGTTGTTCCTCAAGGTTTCCTCGCCAACCTTCAAGTCTCTCCTACCTTGGAAGACCAGATTCGCCAAGCCCAGCTTCTTGATGCTATGGTGAAAAAGGTGAAGATTGGGATTGCCAAGAGTCAACCCAAGTACAAGTGTTACCGCCTTGATGACAAGGATACTCTCTTCTTCGAGGATCGTATTGTTGTGCCCAAAGGTGACCTCCGTAAAGTGATCATGAACGAGGCTCACAATTCTCTCCTCTCCATCCACCCTGGGAGTACGAAGATGTATCAGGACCTTAAGCAAGCTTATTGGTGGACTCGAATGAAGCGCGAGATCGCTCAATTCGTGAATGAATGTGATGTCTGCAGAAGAGTGAAGGCAGAACACCAAAGGCCAGCAGGTCTCCTCCAACCTCTTGTCATTCCAGAATGGAAGTTTGACCACATTGAAATGGACTTCGTGACTGGGTTTCCAAAGTCCAAGCATGGCAATGATGCTATATTTGTTGTCGTGGACAAACTCACCAAAGTGGCTCACTTTCTGCCTATCAAAGAGTCGATCACTGCAGCTCAATTGGCGGAACTCTATACCTCTCGCATTGTCTCTCTGCACGGTATTCCTCAAGTGATATCTTCAGACCGTGGCAGCATCTTTACCTCCAAGTTTTGGGATTCTTTCCAGAAGGCCATGGGCACTAACATCCGCTTCAGCACTGCTTTCCATCCTCAAACAAGCGGTCAAGTCGAGCGTGTCAACCAGATTCTTGAAGATATGCTCAGGGCTTGTGTGATCTCCTTCGGCATGAAGTGGGAGGATTGTCTTCCTTATGCTGAATTCTCCTACAACAATAGTTTTCAAGCAAGTTCGGGCAAGGCCCCATTTGAAATTCTGTATGGCAGGAAGTGTCGTACCCCTCTCAACTAGTCTGAAACCGGTGAACGTCAGCTTTTGGGTAATGACTTAATCACAGAGGTAGAAGAAATGTGCAAAGTCATTCGAGATAACCTCAAAGCAGCCCAATCCCGTCAGAAGAGCTACTATGATAGTAAGCACCGTGATTTGGCTTTCGAGATCGGAGATCACGTTTACCTCCGTGTCTCTCCTATGAAAGGTACTCGTCGCTTCGGTATCAAAGGGAAGCTTGCCCCTAGATACGTGGGACCTTTCAAGATTGTCAGCAAGAGAGGCGACCTCGCCTATCAACTCGAGCTTCCTTCAAACTTTGCAAATGTTCATGATGTGTTCCATGTCTCTCAGCTTCGAAAGTGCTTCAAGACTCCTGACCGCACCGTCAACTTCGAGGACATTGAGCTTCAAGAAGATCTCTCTTATCGTGAGCACCCAGTCGCTATTCTTGAAGAGACTGAACGCAAGACTCGCAACAAGTCAATCAAATTTCTCAAAGTCAAGTGGTCACACCATTCCGACCGTGAAGCTACCTGGGAATGCGAGGATCACCTCCGTTCTGAGTACCCGGAGTTCTTTCAGTCCTAGATCTCGGGACGAGATCTTTTCGTAGTGGTGGAGTGTTGTAACACCCCGGATGTAACTTTCCCTTTTTGTACTCCAACTCTTGCCGTTTCCGGCGTTAAGTTATATTTATTTCTCGGTTCGGGTCTTTGTCTCCGTGTGTTGTTTTCTTTGTCATGCATCTCATATCATGTCATCATGTGCATTGCATTTGCATACGTATTCGTCTCATGCATCCGAGCATTTTCCCCGTTGACCGTTTTGCATTCCGGCGCTTCGTTCTCCTCCGGTGGTCATTTCTAGCTTTCTTTCGTGTGTGGGGATTAAACATTTTCGGATTGGGCTGACACTTGCCAAGAGGCCTTGGTTTACTACCGGTAGACCGCCTGTCAAGTTTCGTACCATTTGGACTTCGTTTGATACTCCAACGGTTAACCGAGGGACCGAAAAGGCCTCGTGTGTGTTGCAGCCCAACACCCCTCCAATTTGGCCCAAAACCCACCAAACTCTGCTCCATGTCCTAGAGCGTTCGATCACGATCGTGTGGCCGAAAATCGCACCTCATTTGGACTCTCCTAGCTCCACTTATGTCTATAAATAGACCCCTCCATTTTCAGATCTCTCCCTCTCCCCGAAACCCTAAAAAACCTCTTCGCCGCCGCCGGACAACGTCCGCGCGAGCCGGACGTGTCCGCCCCGCCGCCTCCAGCCTATCACGCACCGCCACGTGACCTCCTGGCAACCGCCGCCGCCGCGGCCCGCCCGGCCCACGGGGAGCCCGCCTCCTCGCCGCCCCGGGCCAGATCCAGCCGCGCCCCGCGCCTCGACTCCGCCGCCGCCTCTCCCATCTCCGGTGAACGCCGCCGCCGCAGGCCGCCCCGTGAGCCGAGCCGGAGCTCGCCGCGGACCACCGCCGCCATCCTCCGCCTCACGCCGCCCCGCCACCACGACGGCCGAGCCGGCCCCGCCGCCCCTCGCCGCGGACGGCGCCGCCGTCCTCCACCCGTCTACCTCGACGCCGGCCAAGCCCCGGCCTCCTCTTCTTCCTCTCCGACGAACGACGACCTCAACTCCGGTCGGCTACAGTGTTTTCCGTCGAACATCGGTTCCCGTGCGATCTGGATCTGAGATCTGAAAATATCTCCTCGGTTGACTTTCCCTCCGAACCCTAATTTTTTATGCGATCTTTGACCTACTGTAACTTTGCACCCGTAGCTCCGTTTTGGGCATATAGTATATCAGAATGTTCGCCTCGACGAGTATATCATTTCATTACATTGCATCATTTTCATTTGAGCTCATCTTAATGCCCAAAATGCTGTTAGAAGGAGGCTTCGTGAGTTAATTGTCAGATCTGCTAGTTCATCTTAGACTTTTGTCTTCTTTGCCATGATTGTTGTGTGCATGCTATGCCTGTGAGTCCTTCATATGTTTTGTTAAGCATCTTGTCTTCTTTCCAGAGGTGCAACCCATGCATTTTTAGGATGTGTGTGGTGACTTGTGCAAGCTTGCAAAGTGAGGCACCCGGTAAATCTGTTTTCAGGGACAGTAGTTTTCACTAAGTCTTGGATTATTTAGTTCATGATGCCATATGTTCAGCTTGTTTCCTAGTGATCCGTACCTCTTTTGAGGATGATCAGTAAAGGAGTTTTGTTAACCATGTTATGCTCTATCCATCCATGTCTTTGTTTGAAATTATGGAGCAACCTAGCTTGAGTCAATCGAGCTCTACTTTTGCTTCGTTGTGAATCTGGGCAGATCGTCAACTCGTTTGCGATTTTGCCGATGTTATTGTAGTTGATCCGTCCATGATATGCCATTGTTCTTGCCATGTCTAGCTATCATTTTGTGCCTTCTTTATGGATGTATGCTTGCCTTGCCATGACTTGCACTGTGGTGAGTGCATCCAGCTCGTTTACGTGCCTTCGTGAGTTATGTTTCAGCATGTCTCAGTTTTCACAAAGTCTGAAAACTGATTGTGTTTTAGCTAAGTTCGTGTGCCCGTTAGTATATTTTTTTGAACCCTTTTGGCCCCAGGTCACTTTGGGTCTTTTGTTAAGCTTGTTGAGTACCTGCATGTCATGTTCTTACTTGTCTTAATAAGGTCATGTTTCATGTTGTTTTGCTGCTCCGAAGAGGCCTTGGTGATCTGAAATTTCAGACGAGTGTTAATTTCACTAAGTCTGAAATCTGTTTTGCATTTGCGTTTTTGACATACTTGTTTGGACCTCATAATGGATGAATTGGCCGTAGCTCAGTGCTAGTCTTTTGTTAATCATCTTGTGTGCATCCCTGACATGTATTTTTTTGTCATGTTTGGTGGCTGTAGCATGTTCATCTCATTGCATTTAGATGCCTACTTGCTGTAAATCGTAGACCGGTGTCAATTTTGAATTGCTTGCCATTTCCAAACCGTAACTCCGATTCCGATGATCTTTATATCGTTTTCAAGCGATTTCATCTCATCTTTCCAGTGGCACCCTTGGAATTTCAAGTTGAGGCCAGCTTCATGCATTTCCTGTCATATCTTGCATTTTGCATCCCGCATCGCATCCCGCATAGCATATCATCATTGCATCATGTCGTTTGATCCTTGCACGTGGTTGATTGTATCCTTTTTGCTTGTTTGTCTTGTTTGGGTAGAGCCGGGAGACGAGTTCGCTACCGAGGAGCCCGTTGAGTTTGCTTGTGAGGATCCAGTCAACTCTGACAACTGTGCAGGTAAGATGATCACACCCTCGAAATCACTACTATCTTTGCTATGCTAGTTTGCTCGCTCTTTGCTATGCGAATGCTACGATGCCTACCTTTTGCTTGTCAGCCTCCCAATTGCCATGTCAAACCTCTAACCCACCTTGTCCTAGCGAACCGTTGATTGGCTATGTTACTGCTTTGCTCAGCCCCTCTTATAGCGTTGCTAGTTGCAGGTGAAGATTGGAGGCCGTTCCTTGTTGGAACATTTATTTACTTGTTGGGATATCATTATATTGCCATGTTATCTTAATGCACCTATATACTTGGTAGAGGGTGGAAGGCTCGGCCTCTCGCCTAGTGTTTTGTTCCACTCTTGCCGCCCTAGTTTCCGTCATATCGGTGTTATGTTCCCGGATTTTGCGTTCCTTACGCGGTTGGGTTATAATGGAACCCCTTGATAGTTCGCCTTGATTAAAGCTTTTCCAGCAATGCCCAACATTGGTCTTACCATTCGCACCTACCCTTTTCTTTCCCTTTGGTTCTGCAGACTCAAGGGTCATCTTATTTTAACCCCCCCCCCGGGCCAGTGCTCCTCTGAGTGTTGGTCCACCTGTCAGCTGCCGGTGGCCACCAGGGGCAACTCTGGGCTGGCCTACCCGTACCTAAGACAACTGAGTGTGCCCTGAGAAAGAGATGTGTGCAGCTCCTATCGGGATTTGTCGGCACATTCGGGCGGTGTTGCTGGTCTTGTTTTAACCTGTCGAAGTGTCTTGAGTTACCGAGATACCGAGTCTGATCGGAACGTCTTGGGAGGAGGTCTATTCCTTCGTTGACCGTGAGAGCTTGTCATGGGCTAAGTTGGGACTCCCCTGCAGGGATTGAACTTTCGAAAGCCGTGCCCGCGGTTATGGGCAGATGGGAATTTGTTAATGTCCGGTTGTAGATAACTTGAACCTTAATTAATTAAAATGAATCAACTGAGTGTGTTACCGTGATAGCTTCTTCTCGGCGGAGTCCGGGAAGTGGACACGGTGTTGGAGTAATGTTTGCGCAGGTTGCCCTCTAGCTTCTCGCTCGTGCTTTGCATCCTCTTCTCGCTCTCTTTTGCGATAAGTTAGCCACCATACTTGCTAGTTGCTTTCTGCAGCTCCACTCATATTTTACCTTGCCATACCTATAAGCTTAAATAGTCTTGATCGCGAGGGTGTGAGATTGCTGAGTCCCTGTGGCTCACAGATTCCTATTACACCAGATGCAGGTCCAGGTGATTCCGCTCCAGGTGACGAGTACGAGCTCAAGTGGGAGTTCGACGAGGACTCTCAGCGTTACTACGTGTCTTTTCCTGACGATCAGTAGTGGTGCCTAGTTGGGTTTGATTGGGACCGTGTCGCATGTTGGGTTATCTTCTATTTTGGCACCGTAGTCGGGCCATGAGTGTTTGGATGATGTATGTTATTTATGTACTCTGATGTGACGTGGCGAGTGTAAGCCAACTATGTTCTCCCCTTATTATTCATGTTACATGGGATGTTGTGAAGATTGCCTAACTTGTGGCATACGCCTTCAATGCGATTATGTCTCTAAGTCGTGCCTCGACACGTGGGAGCTATAGTCGCATCGAGGGTGTTACATGGATCTTTCAATATAATGGATTAAGGCTTGTGTACCTTGAATCTTCAACATGAGCAATTGGTAGCCCCCAAGGGCCTGCTCATTACAATGTGATGAGTTGGGTCTTCAATAAGTTGAGTAAAAAAATGACTTTGCATTAGCCTCCAAGTGCCATGGTGCATGCTGGCAGTGACATGGGACTTGCATATTTGATGTAATCTCAATTTAAATAATGTAGCCCCCAAGTGCTGGGTTGTAAGCCTGCAGCGACTCGGGACTATTCCTTTTATTGTAGAATAAATCATATCCATTGATAGAATAATAACCATTGCGCCAAAGAGACTTTGAATACCTCATCTGTTGATAAGTAATTCCGGAGTTTAAATACCCGGCGGCTCTTGGTCGATGACGATTTAATACGCCTCCTTTGTAAACCAGAATTTTTATAACCCGACGGCTTATAGCCTTTGAGAAAATCAAGAATTGATAACCCTTTTGAGACACCAATTTCAATCTTTGATGATGGGCTAGAACTTTATCATTTATGTAAGTTATAGCTCTGTAAATCCTGCATAGAGTTTAAACAACATATGCCCTGGCGACTTAACGTCAAAAGTCAGGGCGGGTAACCACCCAAATGTAGTCTTATCCTGCACACAAGTAGATCACAAGATCCCTTGGCGGTTTACCGCGGGGCGGGTCATAATATCCCACATATAACCATTGTGATATTGATTTTGTACTGTCGGTTTACATGACATGTGCAGTAAGGGTGATAACCCAATCCTTAGAAGCCAATACTTCCAAATATATGATGATTGTCACATGCTGGCGACTTATCGTCCAAAGCCAAGCCGGGTTTAAACGAATCCACACTTATACTTAGATCTGAACAAAAAAGTCTCAAGACAAAACCAAAGATTGTTTGCAAAACTTAAACCAAATAAAAATTGAGGTTTCTGATTCGAATATGATCAGTAAACCGTTCCAAAGTGGTTAAGCTAGGATTCGAATACGATCATGTAGCCCCCAGTGACTTTGGCGTTACGCCGATCAAGAGGGTACCGACAACTAATACGACCTATGTTTGAACAGGAAGCCCCCAAATGACCTTGAGAGGTTTTTAACGACCCTGATTCGAATATGATCCAAGTCGGACCCAAAAGGGGTTAAGCTATGATTCGAATACGATCAAGAATCCCCCTAGTGAGTTTGGCAGTGTGCCGATCAAGAGGGTACCGACAGCTATGTTCTCTTTGGTTCGAATACGACCTATGTTTGAACAGGAAGCCCCCAAGTGACCATATAAATTTTGGCATCGCGCCGATCAAGAGGGTACCGACAGCTATGCTCGATGAGCAGGAAGCCCCCATGTTTTTTGTAACAAGGAGTATAAGCCGGATCGGATACCCATGTTTGAACTACGCATCATGGCAACAGGTCCTCTTCGGCTACCTTTAACTTTATGCAAGAGATAAATTATTCTTGAACCGGGATTTTGAACTGGATATTGAGAGTTTCAAAGCTTTGTGGGAGACAAGTTTACCTTGAGCCGGATTTTAAACCGGATATTGATAGCTATCCTTCTTTTTAAACCAGAAATTTTCTGACAGCCTTTAAATATTCACCAATAAAGCAGTAGCCTCCGGGGTCGGGTTATTCTTCCTTCCAATGATCCAGAGTTCTTTGAACCTGATTTAAACTGGCAATTATTTACTGAGTCATGTCATCATAGCCCCCGAGTCTCAAGGCGAATCGAGGAGTTGTCTTGAGATTCTCCATATTTGACCGTGATATAAACCAGTATGAGTGAGTCAACAGCTTAATGATATAACTTGTCCTGCATTTGGAGAACTTGCAAGCCAAAGTAATTGCTCTTTTAAAGAAAAGCAATATATAATATAAAAATATATACTGGATGGATTTCACCTGATATGTTAAACCAGAAATTATCTACTACGTAGTTTATGATCACCATGGTGAAGCTGAAATCAATCACGAGCGAGTCGGCCACGGGAAACAGACAGATGAGTCGGCCGTAGCATTGTAAGCCGGTACGGACGAGCAAGCTATCCTCCTCGTTGTAAGCCGGTGTGTATGCGTGAACCGACCGCAAGAGCGGACGAGCGAGTCGTCCATGGTGTTGTAAGCCGGTGCGGTCAAGCGAGTCAATCGCAGGCGCGGTAAGCCATGCAGACGGTGAATCAATCATGATATTTGGAAACGGCACGGACGCGGGCGAGTCGACCGCGGGCGCGGACAACGAGTTGGTCCCCTGTGTTGATGTAGCGGGGGCGGCAACTTGTGCAGGACGAGCGCTCGTGTAAAAATAATATTTGCTCACGCCCTTTTTGCGACAACTTTTTATAAAGAATAATGGTCCTGCAAAAAAAATATCATAGACCAAGTAATTGTTCTTTGATGAAAACAATATGTGTTAATAAAATAAACTTAAATATATATCACCTGATTTGTTCGGACGCTATGGTAGGGACCCATGAGTAGGGGCAGCTCAACAAAATTGACCGGTGACTCAATACAGCCACGGCGGCTTACCGCGGCAGGGGCGGTTCATCGTGGCCCTGGTAGCTCAACGCACGGCCGGCGCTTTGGAAGTACGGCGGTTCAGGAGCAACGGCAGAGACCAGTGAACAGAGGTGGTTTTAACAAAGCTGACCGGTGACTCAACACAGCGCCGGCGGCTCAACATGGGAGGGGCGGCTCAGCGCAGCGCGGACGCAGGTGTCGGGCAGCTCACAGCAATGGAGTAAGCGGCGCTCGGTGAAGTAAAAATGGAGGAGACCGCAAAGACAAAGCGGCTTGGCACGGCAGCCTAGCGGCAGAAGAATAGGCGCGACGGCGGGTCAATTTGGTCACGAGCACAAGCAAACTCAGTCTCTGATACTGCGAATGCAAGTCGTCTAAGCTCTTCCATTATCAACGGTGGCATGTCATATAACGCGTCAGGCGGAGCACCTTGCATAGATGCAAATAATTCGTGCATCACTGAAAGTTCTAGTGATCGACTAGAGGGGGGGTGAATAGGCGATTTTTAAGAAAGTCTTCAAAACATGGGAGTTTCGAAGACAAACGATAGAAATAAACCTATTACCAGGCAGTGGAAGGTAGACTACACTAAGCAAACCATAGTCAAGTATTCAATGAAGTGAAAGCACAACAACTAATGGCAGCTAGGCAGTATGGATCAGGTAGGAAGATAGTACGAAGCCAATCAGAACAAGCAGTCACTCAGTGAAGACAAAAGATAATGCAAATAAACAATGACTTCACAAGGACCAGCTGTAAATAAAGAGATGGGAAGTATAGAACCAGTGACTCGTTGAAGACAATGATTTGTTGGACCAGTTCCAGTTGCTGTGACAACTGTACGTCTGGTTAGGGAGGCTGAGATTCAACTCAGAAGACCGTGTCTTCACCTTATTCCCCTTGAGCTAAGGACACCCAGTCCTCGCCCAATCACTCTGGTAAGTCTTCAAGGCAGACTTCCAAACCTTCACAGACTTCGCTCACCGGCGATCCACAATGACTTTTGGATGCTCAGAACGCGACGCCTAACTGGCTAGAGGATTCACAGTCGTCAAGTGTAATAAGTCTTCAGATCACACAGACAGGAAGACTTAAGTGATGCCTAACACTCTTTGGCTCTGGGTGTTTAGGGCTTTATCCTCGCAAGGAATTCTCTCTCAAAAGCTTCGAGGTGGGTTGCTCTCAAACGACAAAAGCCGTACACTAACTCTGAGCAGCCAACCATTTATGGTTGTAGGGTGTAACACCCCGGATGTGATTTACCCAATATGTAATCCAACTCTTGCCGTTTCCGGCGTTAAGTTATTTTATTTTCTCGGGTTCGGGTTTTTGTCTCCGTGTGTTGTTGTCATTGTCATGCATCTCATATCATGTCATCATGTGCATTGCATTTGCATATGTGTTCATCTCATGCATCCGAGCATTTTCCCCGTTGTCCGTTTTGCATTCCGGCGCTCCGTTCTCCTCCGGTGGTCATTTCTACCTTTCTTTCGTGTGTGGGGATTAAACATTTCCGGATTGGACCGAGACTTGCCAAGCGGCCTTGGTTTACTACCGGTAGACCGCCTGTCAAGTTTCGTACCATTTGGACTTCGTTTGATGCTCCAACGGTTAACCGAGGGACCAAAAAGGCCTCGTGTGTGTTGCAGCCCAACACCCCTCCAATTTGGCCCAAAACCCACCTAAACCCTCTCCATCATCTAGAGTGTTCAATCACGATCGCGTGGCCGAAAACCGCACCTCATTTGGACTCTCCTAGCTCCTCCTATGCCTATATATAGGTCTCTCCCCGAAAATCCCGGATCCCCTCCATCCCTAACCCCAGATCCACCCCTCGCGCCGCGCCGGACACCCCGCCGCTGACGCCCGCGACCAACCAGGCGCCGACACGTGGCGCCCGCGTGCCCACATCGCCGCTGGCCCGTTCGGCCCGCAGTGGGCCCTCCCCGGCCCGAGAGCCGCGCCGCCCGCGCCCGCTTCTCCTCCTCCCGAGCCGGCGCCCACCTCGCCAGACTTCGCCTCGCGCCACCGCGCCCACCATCCCCGGCCACCGCGCTGCCATTCGCCGGTCGCCGCGGCCACGTCGCCACCTCGCCGCCCCTGCCTCGCTGACGTCACGCCGCCGTCCCGACGCTCCGCAGAGCCGCGCCGGCGACCCCTCTCGCCGGATCCGCCGGTCCCCTCGCCGGGCTGCTTCTCTCCGGCGACCACCACACTCGCCGGCGACCTCGAGCCCGTCTGCTGCAGTGTCGACCCCAAAAAACCCTAGATCTCAGATCCACTCTCGGGTTGACTTTTCCCCTCCCTCCTTATTCGTTTTTAGCATACTTTGACCTGCTATATCTCCGCATCCGTGGATCCGTTTTGGGAATATAGCATATCAAAATGTTCGTCTCAGAGAGTACATCATTTCATCTCATTGCATCATTTTCATTTGAGTGCATCTTGATGCCCGAAATGCTGTTAGAAGAATGCTATTTGAGTTATTTGTCAGATCTGCTGCTCCATTTAGATATTTGTCATTTTTGCCATGATTATTGTGTGCATGATATGCCCCTGAGCTCTTCATGAGTTTTGTTATATGTTTTGCCATCTATCCAGAGGTGCAACCCATGTATTTTTGTGATATGTGTGGTGCCTAGCACAAGCTTGCAAAGTGGAGCATTCGTTAATGCTGATTTCAGGGACTTAGCATTTCCACTAAGTCCTTGAGCTGTTTATCTCAATATGCCATATGTTCATGTTGTTTCCTAGTGATCCGTGCCCGTGCCTCTTTTGAGGATGATCAGTAAGGATGTTTTGTTAATCTTGTAGTGCTCTATCCATCCATGTCTTTGTTTGCAATTATGGAGCACCCTAGCTTGAGTCAATCGAGCTCTACTTTTGTCATTTCGTGAATCTGGGCAGATTGTCTACTTGTTAGCAATTTTGCCGAGGATGTTGTAGTTGATCCGTGCATGCTATGTTATTGTTCTTGCCATGTCTAGCTTGTATTTTGTGTATTCTTGATGGGTGTATGCTTAGATTGTCATGACTTGCTCTGTAGTGAGTGCATCGAGCTCGTAAACATGCCTACTTGATATCTGTTTCAGCATGCTCCAGTTTTCACTAAGTCTGAGAACTGATTATGTTTTTGCCATGTTCACATGCTTGCAAATGTATTTTCTGATCCCTTTTGGCTCAAGGTCACTAAGGGACTTTTGTTAAGCTCTTTGAGTAGCTCCATGCCATGCTTTACTTGCCATGTTCAGGTCCTGTAGCATATTGTTTTCATGCTCCAAAGTGTGCTATCTGATCTGAAATTCCAGACAAGTGTTAATTTCACTAAGTCTGAAATCTGTTTACCAAATGCATTTTTTCCATGCTTGTTTGAACCTGTTAATGGATGAATTGGCCGTAGCTCAGTGCTAGACTTTTGTTAAGCATCATGAATGGATCCCTGCCATGTATTTTGATGCCATGTTTGAGTGTGTAGCATGTTCATCTTGTTGCATTTAGATGGCTACTTGCTGTAATCGCAGAACGTGCCATATTTGAATTGCTTGCATTTCCAAACCGTAACTCCGATTCCGGTTTCTTTATATCGTTTTCAAGCGATTTCATCTCATCTTTCCAGTGGCACACTTGGATTTCCAAGTTGAGGCCAGGTTCATGCATTCCTTGTCAAATCTTGCATATGCATCACATATTGCATCCCGCATAGCATACCATCTTTGCATCATATTGTTTGAGCTTTGCACGTGGTTGATTGTGTCCTTGTTGCTTGTTTGTCTTGTTTGGGTAGAGCCGGGAGACGAGTTCGCTAACGAGGAGCCCGTTGAGTTTGCTTTCGAGGATCCAGTCAACTCTGACAACTTTGCAGGCAAGATGATCATACCCTCGAAATCACTACTATCTTTGCTTTGCTAGATGCTCGCTCTTTTGCTATGCCTATGCTACGATGCCTACCACTTGCTTATCATGCCTCCCAAATTGCCATGTCAAACCTCTAACCCACCATGTCCTAGCAAACCGTTGATTGGCTATGTTACCGCTTTGCTCAGCCCCTCTTATAGCGTTGCTAGTTGCAGGTGAAGATTGGAGTCTTTGCTTTGCTAGATGCTCGCTCTTTTGCTATGCCTATGCTACGATGCCTACCACTTGCTTATCATGCCTCCCAAATTGCCATGTCAAACCTCTAACCCACCATGTCCTAGCAAACCGTTGATTGGCTATGTTACCGCTTTGCTCAGCCCCTCTTATAGCGTTGCTAGTTGCAGGTGAAGATTGGAGACCGTTCCTTGTTGGAACATTATTTACTTTGGGATATCATTATATTGCCAAGTTATCTTAATGCATCTATATACTTGGTAAAGGGTGGAAGGCTCGGCCTCTCACCTAGTGTTTTGTTCCACTATTGCCTCCCTAGTTTCCGTCATATCGGTGTTATGTTCCCGGATTTTTGCATTCCTTACACGGTTGGGTGATAATGGGAACCCCTTGATAGTTCGCCTTGATTAAAGCTTTTCCAGCAATGCCCAACCTTGGTTTTACCATTTTCCACCTAGTCTCTTTTTCCCTTGGGTTTCCGGAGCCCGAGGGTCATCTTATTTTAGCCCCCGCGGGCTAGTGCTCCTCTGAGTGTTGGTCCCACCGAGCGATGTCCGGGGCTACCAGGGGCATCTCTGGGCTGGCCTACCCGACGTCTTGCTCATCCAGTGTGCCTTGAGAACGAGATATGTGCAGCTCCTATCGGGATTTGTCAGCACATCTGGGTGGTGTTGCTGGAATTGTTTTAACTTGTCGAAGTGTCTTGTAGAACCGGGATACCGAGTCTGATCGGAATGTCTCGGGAGAAGGTCTATTCCTTCGTTGACCGTGAGAGCTTGTCATGGGCTAAGTTGGGACTCCCCTGCAGGGATTTGAACTTTCGAAAGCCGTGCCCGTGGTTATGGGCAGATGGGAATTTGTTAATGTCCGGTTGTAGATAACTTGAACCTTAACTTAATTAAAAAGAATCAACAGTGTGAGTTGCCGTGATGGTCTCTTCTCGGTGGAGTCCGGGAAGTGAACACGGTATTGGAGTAATGCTTGCGCAGGTTGCTCTCTAGTTTCTCGTTCGCGCTTTGCCTTCTCTTCTCGCTCTCTTTTGCGAACAGGATAGCCACCATAAATGCTAGTCGCTTGTTGCAGCTCCACATAATTACCTTGCCTTACCTTTAAGCTTAAATAGTCTTGATCGCGAGGGTGCGAGATTGCTGAGTCCCTGTGGCTCACAGATTACTTCCAAACCAGATGCAGGGCCTGATGATTCCGCTCCAGATGGCGCGCTTGAGCTCAAGTGGGAGTTCGACGAGGACTCTCAATGATACTACGTGTCTTTCCCTGATGATCAGTAGTGGTGCCCAGTTGGGGTGATCAGGACCGTGTCGCATGTTGGGTTATCTTTTATTTTGGCGTCGTAGTCGGGCCATGAGTGTTTGATTGTTGTAATGCTATTTATGTTCTTGATTGACGTGGCGAGTGTAAGCCAACTATGTATCTTCCCTTTTATATTCTATATTGCATGGGATGTTGTGATGATTGCCTAACTTGCGACATTGCTTTCAATGCGGTTATGTCTCTAAGTCGTGGCTCGACACGTGGGAGCTATAGCCGCATCGAGGGCATTACATAGGGGGTGGGCTATTTATAGCCACTAGGCAACCTGACCTGATTTGTCTGAAATGACCCTGGGTCACTAAGGAACTGACACGTGTTCCAACGGTCAGATTTCAAACACACACGGCAACTTTACTTGGGCTACAAGCAAAGCTGACTTATCCAATTCTGGACAAGATTTGCTCTCATAGACTTCGCTTGAAGATATAGGATTTTGGTTAAGCATCACTTCAGTCATTCTGACTAGTTCTCTTGGACCCCACTTAACAGTACGGTGGTTCCTATGACTCAACGAAGAAGAAAAAGAACGACGAAACAACTAAGTCTTCGCGCTCCATAGTCTTCACACGATGTTTTCTCTTGTCATAGTCTTCAATGTGAATGTCTTCACATCCTACCTTTGACTTCAATGTCTTCATACATTTTTAGGGGTCATCTCTGGTAGGAAAAGCGAATCAATGAGGGACTTCTACCTGTGTTATCCTGCAATTCTCACAAACACATTAGTCCCTCAACCAGGTTTGTCGTCAATACTCCAAAACCAACTAGGGGTGGCACTAGATGCACTTACAATCTCCCCCCTTTTGGTGATTGATGACAAACTGGTTGAAGTTTTCAACGGGGAATAAAATATGTGAAATCGTAAAGGATAGGGTATTGTCTTCATAAGTTGCAAAGGCTCCCCCTGAAGATGTGCATGTAAGTACTTTTCTCTTGGAATGCAAATGCACATGGCAGGTTGTACTTGTGGAGATCCTCTTCAACCTATGATGACAATTCATCATGCATGATATGATGTAACGAAGATAATGACATGCATAATGAAAAATGGACGTCTGCAAAATGACCTAAGTGCGGAATTTATCATCGCACATGCGGAATTTATCATCGCATCACAGAATAGCAAATAAGTAGCAGACGACCATCGAGTTTAAGTGTTACAACTCAAAGAACCAAATGTATCGAAAAGCAAGAGTTGTAACCACTTGGCAAAAGTAGCAAAAGGTAAAGCAACCACCCATATGGACCCGCTTGAAGACTATCAACTCATATGCTTCTCCCCCTTTTGTCAGTAAGGACCAAAAAGGTTTGAAGACATAGAGTGCATGATGACAGCAGGGTCGTCATTGAGGTCCGGTGGTGCAGAAGAACTTGGTGCAATGTCGACACACGCTGAAGCTGGAGGAGGGGAAGTTGCATCATCTTGGTCATCAATGACTCTGGCATTCACTGTCGTAGCTGAGGACGAATAGTCAGAGTCTTCAAGTGAGGGAGTCCGACACAAGTGAGCATTCCTAGGAGGAGTTGAGTCAAACTTGAATTGTTCGGTGAAGCCATCGTCTTGCAGATCGGCTTCAGCACTAAGCAATGTCAAACTCTTCCACGACCTCCGACGGGTTTCATGAGTGACAAAGGCATTCTTGGTGGCAAGATTGCGAATGCAGTTGACATCCACCAAGAGGCTTTGCATTTGACGCTTAAGCCAGTCGTGATGTTTGTTCTGTTTCTGGTGTAGCGCGACGAGAAGCTCTCGGTCATTGAGAACACGAGAACGCCTTTGAGGCCTTTGCACAATAGTGCTACCAGTGGCGTCAGTTTGAGCACGAGGGTCATGTGTGTTGCCAGCAAGGGGATAAACGCGCGAGACTACTTGAACTCCTTCAATAGGCTGGGTGAAGCTTTGGTGATCAACATTGTGAAGATAAATGGGATCCTTAGCAGGCCCTGGGTAAATGGCTTCAACAGACAGATCAACCTCTGGCAAGAAGACAAGATGATTGCGCGCAGATGACTGATAGTTGATTGTAGAGTGAAGCTTCATAAGATGCATTACCCATGGAGCGTAAAACTTTAGACCAAAAATGTCAGAGCCAGATGAAGCCAACTGTTTGATGAAGAAGTCTTGAGCATTGAAGCTGATGCCATTGAAGATATAGAAAACCAAAGTCTTCATCGCTCCTTCAAGCTTCGCTGCAGATGAATGTCCTTTGATAGGCCATAGAGTCTTTATGATGATATGGCAAATGGTGTGAGGCAGATACTCTAGGTCTTCAACAAAGAATTCAGACGGGTATTCAGCGCCGTGAGGCAAAGGCTTCATCATGCTCAGCATTTGACTAATGTTGGGTTGTGGCTTCTGAAAATGCTTTCCAAGGTATTCTGGTGTTGTTGACAACCTGGTCCATAGTATTCACTAGGAGTGGGAAGGCCTGTGAGCTCAATGATATCAAGAGCTTTGGCTTCATGATGGACATTGCCTGTCATCCACTCAAGGACCCAAGTCTTTGGATCCCTGTTGTAGCCTCGAATGTGAAGAGTTGCATAGAACTGTAGCAGAAGCTCTTCATTCCAGTGTTCGTTATCTGTGACAAACTACAGCAGTCCAGCATCTCTGAAGCAATCCAACGCTTCTTCAAGGTAGGGCAGGCCAGCTATAGCTTCAGTGTCGAGGTGCATATGTGGAAATATGCGCCCTTGATTGTATAAGACGCAGGAATAGTAGCTGCGCTACTGATAGCTCCAGAACTGATCTGATGAAATGCGAGGTTTGGTATAAGGGTTCTTGGTGCTGTTGAAGAAGGTGTTATGTGCCACGAAGCCATTCACATTGAAGACCCCAGGTGAAGTTGCATTGCCTGGGAATCGTGGAAGTCTTGGCTTGGGCTTCTAGATAGAAGGTCTGTGCTTGACATGATAGTCAAATTGGGGACCCGCAGCAGGTGGAGGAACCAGAATGGGCCATCGAACCATAACAGGCTGACCACGATCAAATGTCAGCTCAATGGTGTGAGGTCTTGGAGGGGGAACAGGAGCATTGGCATTGTCGTTGACATGGGCTTCAGGGGCCACATTGGCTTCAGGTGCTTGCACCTCAGGTGCTTCAGCAGTGGCTTCAGGCGCTTGTACTTCTGGCACCGCAGTAGCTTCAGGCGCCACATTAGCTTCAGCCATGACAATGCCATTGGCTTCAGTGGTGATGTTGGTGGCCGCCTCAGGATTGGTAACCTCCACTTCAGAAGCTGGAGGGTCGGACACGTTCTCCTCGAGAACAACATCTTGGTGGGACGGGGTGTAGCAACTCTTTCTGCTTCAACTCTTGGTTCTTCTTCTTCATCGGCTGATGCAGCCGGAATATCTTCAGCCATTTTGGCTTCAGACTTAGACACGTGCATAGTGGGAGTGACTTGGGGCCTTGGTCCTTTGTGAAGCCTGCGTAATGCTGGCAACGCTTGCGGAGATGGAGTGTGCTGGGCCTCAAAGTCATCGTCATCTTGCACTGGTGAGGTGGCTTGCGGTTGGGGAGAACTTGGGGTGTCTTGTCGTTGTGGGTGATCAGCCCACAATGCATCCTGAGCAGTTGGTGTCAGAGGACGACCAATGCTGATGAGTTCGATGTGCGTGAGCACAGGCAATGATACCAATTGGTGCTCGATCTGAGGAAGGACTTCATCATCTTCAACATTTTCGTGAGGACCAATGTCTTCAGCTGCGGTGGGGTCAACAGCTGGATTGTCTTCAGCTTCAGGAGCCTCTGGGAAGCAGGCTCATGAACTATTACTTGGCGTTCTTGATTTTCAGACGCAGGACGAGCCACTGAGAATGGCTCGACCTCAAGGGGCTTTGTGGGAGCAGCCTGATCTCTTTTCTTGGTTTTGCGTTTCTTAGTTGGAGGAGCATCATCAGTGGTGCCCTTGGTTCTGTGCTTTCTGGCTTCAGCTTCAGCTTCAGCTGCCCTTGTTTTCTTCAGTTCTGAAGCCACTGTGGGGACCTTAGGCTTCGAGCCTGTCATCCTGGCTGGGAAGACAATTGGATGTACTTCCTGCCTTGGTGCTTCGGGTTCTGCCACAGCTGGCTTCTTCTTCTTCTTGGCTGCCATTCTGGGGTCGATGCCTGGTCGCCCCAAGGCATTGCGCTTTTCAGCTTCATTGTATCCCTTAACACATTTAGCAACAAGATCCTTCATGCGCTCACGAGAACCTTTGGCTTCTTCGCGTTTGGTTCAGAATGCTTCCTTAAGCTCATGCATCATGGTCTGGAAGTTCTGAATGTCTTCAACATTGAGCTTGGCCATATGCTTCTTGAACTGAGCCTTTTCATAATCTATCTTATGCTTCAGCTCAACAACCTTCTAAGCTAGAGCCAGCTCAGCAGCAATGGCTCTGTGGAAGGCGACGCTGGGGCCAATGGGAAGCTGAAGATCATCAAAGCTAGCATTTGGGCTGTCAAACCACTCATCAATGAATGTGTTGAAGATTTCAACATCAAAGAGAGGAAGGTCATTGAAGATTTCAACATCAACTGCTCAAGAGCGTCATCGCCAAGATCGTCGTCGCTGGACAGATCAATGGCGTCATTCTCATTTCGCAGAACAGCAGCATGGGTCAGTGCTTGGCTGGTGGGTTGCATGGGCATCTTCACTTTGGAGGGCTTGGAGATGCGTGACAGATCTTTAGACTGCACACTGTGTTCAGGAGGTGCAGTGGCCAGATGCTTCACCCGTGAAACCTTTGGTGCAGGGGCAGGCTTCGAAGCTTTAGGCTTCTTCAGCTTCTTTGGCTTCGGTGGTGCGGGCACTTCGTCAGATTCAGCGTCGTCTGCAGGTTGATCCACGACTGCCCCTTGAACCATAATATGAGTGATGAGACCTTCCAGGTTGTAGAAGGGCCCAACAAGATTGGGTTCAGCTTCGCGTGAGCCATCGGCACGAGGAGCAGAGGGACCTGGATTGAAGTCTAATCCTCGCGACTTCTTGTTTTCTTTGGCCGAGTTCCTGGCAAACTGAAGGTTGCGCTTGAACAGATTGTCGTCACGGCACCATAGCAATGATGATGGGTCTGCATCTGCAGGCTGTGGTCCACGGATCATGCAGGGATACAAGCCTTGTTCAATGGCTTCAGCTCTGGACCTGGGTTGAAGATTTTTGTATAGGATGTCTCCCCACGGTCGCTTGATGGCATTCTTCTCAGCATACTCCTGGGTCACGAACCTATACTTGAACCATTGTTCTGCCCAATATCTTCGAATCCAATGGATTCGAGTTTTCCGCTGATTGTAGTCCTCCTCTGGATCTGTCTTGTATAGCTCATAGAGGTCAGGAGGCAGATCTCTTGAGGTGTTACCACAACGCTGTCTGCCACCCTTCCTTGCAGATTTTTCTGGTGCCATGAAGTTTAGACTGAAAGGCTTCAAAACTGTCAAAGTCTTCCGTCTACTGGTCAGACAAGAACTGGCTTCAGGAGAATTTATATAATGCTGTAAGAATTCTGCAAATGAATGCAGACTATGAGAACCAAGGGATTCTCCCACGGACATGTACATGTGACATCATTAAGGTGCGAGGGAAGGGGAAGAGGTCATATGCATTCTCAGAAGATTTTGAAGATAAATCAGTTTAGAAGACATTGACCTCATAGTGCGAAGACATTCACTCATAGATAGAGAGTTGGTTCCAGATTTGTACGAATCCACAAATAAGTACAAGTGAGGAATCTAACTACTTTGTGAAGCATAAGTGAACATACTAGGCATATTATGAGATGCAGTATGAAATAGATCCAACTTGTGTGAACAGAAACTGCTTGTGGTAGAAAAGGATGAATCTATCGGATCAAAGAGACTGTAAAAAGGAGGTTTTATTTACCACATGAGGAACTGGTAGACGGAGTGGGAGAGGAGGCCGAGCAGTTCGATCTTTCGTGCCCTAACTTGGCGACGGAGGACACCTACGGCGACGGCGGAGAAGACGATGTCCGCGGCCGGCGTGAGGACGGCGTCAGTGAGGTCGCGGCAGCTAAGCGCTTCGTCGTCGGCATCGTCGAGGGCTAGCGGTGGCGCTAGGGTTTGTGCGAGAGTGGAAGAAAGGATAATGACTGTGGTGAGGCGTGTATTTATAGGGATAGGGACGGCACAGTGTTATTACACACGTGCCCCTGGCGGTTCACATCTGAAGGACACGTGGCTATCATGCAACACATCGGAGGTTGTTCCATGTTCCCACGCATGCCTGGATTGTCGGGTGGTCATTCCCACTTCTCCGGGTTTCAGGTGGAAGGATTTAGCATTGAAAACAGATTAATGTTTGTCTCTGTGTCTTCTGCTGACAAGGACGCAGAGAAGACATTTTGACAGTGTCAATAGAATGCATATGACTTGGATAGATAGACTTAGGAAATAAGCATAGAGGGGTTAGGGTCCGATCACATTCACTTAGTTCAAAAGATTCAGCAAGAAGCCATAGCTATAAGTGAATGCTGTAGAGGACAGAAACCAAATCAGTACGTTGAAGATAAACATGAGGTCATGTTAACATTGAAGACAAACAGAAAGCGAAGACTTTGTAAATGTAACGCCATGTGAGAAACACTTCTTAGGGAATAATTTGATGGTGGCGTTACCCACCGTATAGGATGTATTAGACCCAGACACGGTGCACAACTATCGTGGCGCTCTGAAGTCAAATTCCATGTTAATGTATTCACACTTAGAATGCAAGTCTTCATTGATTGAAGACATACGTTACTTCGTGTGTTGCACATCTAAGTCATCAACATGCACAAGTGTTAGGAAGTGTGCCTGATCACAGGACATTTGAGGATTCCAAGATATTTAGCTCACACCGTAACTTGCAAAACCTCTTCTCATCCAAGGGCTTTGTGAAGATATCTGCCAATTGCTCTTCAGTGTTGACGTGTATGATATCAATATCTTCCTTCATAACATGATCTCTGAGAAAGTGATGACGCATTTCAATATGCTTTGTCTTCGAGTGCTGAACTGGGTTGTTAGCAATCTTGATGGCGCTCTTGTTGTCGCAGTAGAGTGGTACTTGCTTCAGATGAATGCCATAGTCTTTGAGTGTTTGCTTCATCCATAAAAGCTGAGCGCAGCAAGATCCAGCAGCAATGTATTCAGATTCAGCAGTGGAGAGAGATACACAGTTCTGCTTCTTTGAAGACCAACATACAAGTGATCGTCCCAGAAAATGACATGTGCCTTATGTAGACTTGCGATCCACCTTGTCACCAGCGTAATCAGCCTCCGAGAATCCAACTAGATCAAACTCTGAGCCCTTTGGATACCATAATCCTAGTGTTGGGGTGTGAGCCAAATATCTAAGAATTCGCTTCACAGCTAAGTGATGCGATTCCTTTGGTGCCGCTTGGAACCGGGCACACATGCAAACACTAAGCATGATATCTGGCCTAGATGCACATAAATAAAGCAAAGAACCAATCATGGAGTTGTATACCTTTTGATCGAACTCTTTACCATTGTCGTCGGGACCCAGATGGTGTTTAGCTGGCATTGGCGTCGTGTAGCCTTTGCAGTCTTGCATTCCAAACTTCTTCAGGCAATCTTTGAGGTATTTCTCTTGAGATATGAAGATGTCGTTGCGTTGCTGTCGTATTTGAAGACCAAGGAAGAACTTCAGCTCACCCATCATGGACATCTGATATTGCTCTTGCATCATATATCCAAACTCTTCACTGTATTTCTGGTTAGTGCAGCCGAAGATGATGTCATCCACATATATTTGGCACACAAATAGTTCACCATCATATGTCTTCGTAAAGAGAGTGGGATCCAGGGAACCAGGTTTGAAGCCTTTGCTCTTCGGGAAGTCTTTGAGTGTGTCATACCAAGCTCGAGGGGCTTGTTTAAGGCCATATAGTGCCTTGTTGAGCTTGTAAACCATGTCAGGATGTTTTGGATCTTCAAATCCAGGTGGTTGTGCAACATACACTTCTTCTTCAATCTTGCCATTGAGAAAGGCGCTCTTCACATCCATTTGATACAGAAGAATGTTATGATGATTTGCATAGGCCAGCAGTATGCGTATAGCTTCAAGCCTAGCCACAGGAGCAAATGTTTCATCGAAGTCAACTCCTTCAACTTGAGTGTATCCTTGAGCAACGAGACGAGCTTTGTTTCTGACAACTTGACCATGCTCATCTTGTTTGTTGCGATATATCCATTTAGTGCCTATGATATTGTGCTTACGAGGATCAGGACGCTTGACCAGTTCCCATACATTATTCAACTCAAACTGTTGAAGCTCTTCTTGCATAGCTTGAATCCATTTAGGTTCCATGAAGGCTTCATCAACTTTCTTGGGTTCAGATATTGAGACGAATGCGAAGTGCCCACAGAAATTTGCTAGCTGTGTTGCCCTTGAACGAGTGAGTGGACCTAGTGCATTGATGCTATCAATTATTCTCTTAATCTGTACTTCATTTGCAACATGAGGATGAACAGGACGAAGATTTTGCTCTTGCTGATCATTGTCATGGTTAGAAGGATTGTCGTCAGGCTGAGCATTGTCTTTAGGTTGATCTGGTGCAGAGATGATGAGTTCCTCTTCAGGCTGAGCTTGAGACAGTATGATTTCTCCAGTTCCCATGAGTTTGATGGTTTCACTGGATGGAACTTCATCTAACACATTTGGCAGGTGCTCCCTTTGCGAGCCATTAGTCTCATCGAACCGCACATCCATAGTTTCAACCACTTTATAGTGAAAGAGGTTGAACACTCTGTAGGAGTGCGAATCCTTTCCATATCCAAGCATAAAACCTTCATGTGCTTTTGGTGCAAATTTTGAAGTGTGATGTGGATCCTTGATCCAGCACCTGGCACCAAATACTCTAAAGTAACTGACATTTGGCTTCTTGCCAGTAAGGAGCTCATAGGATGTCTTGTTCAGAAGTTTGTGAAGATAAACACGGTTGATGATATGGCATGCAGTATCAATGGCTTCAGGCCAGAACTTTCTTGGAGTCTTGTATTCATCGAGCATCGTCCGGGCCATCTCAATAAGTGTTCTGTTCTTGTGTTCCGCGATGCCATTCTGCTACGGCGTGTACGGAGCTGAGAATTCATGAGTGATGCCCAAAGTATCAAGATAAGTGTCGAGGCCAGTGTTCTTGAATTCAGTGCCATTGTCACTTCTGATGTGCTTGATCTTTATGCCATAGTTGTTCATGGCTCGATTGACGAAGCATCTGAAGACATCCTGCACTTCAGTCTTGTAGAGGATTATATGCACCCAAGTATATCTTGAATAATCATCAACAATGACAAAGCTATAGAGACAAGTAGTAGTAGTAAGAGTTGAGTAGTGAGTGGGACCGAAGAGGTCCATGTGGAGCAGTTCGAAGGGTTGAGTCATTGTCATGATTGTCTTCGAGGGATGCTTGGCCCTCGTCATCTTTCCTGCTTCACAGGCACCACATAAGTGATCCTTCTTGAACTTGATGCCCTCAATGCCTATGACATGCTTCTTCTTTGCAAGAGTGTGCAAGTTCCTCATGCCAGCATGCCCTAGCCTCCGATGCCAAAGCCAGCATTCTGAAGCTTTTGCTAGAAGACATACGGAAAGCTGTGGTCCTGCTGAGAAATCTACCACGTACAAATCATCTTTCCGATACCCTTCAAAGACTAGATACTTGTCAGATTCCATTGGAACAAGGCAACGATATTTTCCAAATATCACAATCATGTTTAAATCGCAAAGCATTGAGACAGACATTAAGTTGAAACCAAGGGATTCAACAAGCATTACTTTTACTTTATCCATGTGTTGATCCCTCGAGATTGCAACTCTACCTAGACCCAATACCTTGCTTTTACCAGTATCAGCAAATGTGATGTGACTCTTGTCAGATGGACGTAAAGTTGAGTCCATGAGAAGACTTCGCTTGCCAGTCATGTGATTAGTACACCCACTATCAATAATCCATTCTGAAGCAACTGGTGTCATACCCTACAGTGCAGTTAGGGGGATAGGCTTCACGAAGAGAATTGTGAAGCATAAACATTTGATGAGCAAGTGGATTATGAAAGCTTAGATCGAGGTTAGCACTGATAGGGCAAGTAGCAAGCGACTCAGGAACAAAATACATAATAAGACCATTTGGGCATTTGATCTTGCGCCCTACAAGATGTTTAAGGTCCCCAGCAATGGCTTCGGACGAATTTGATTTTTGGCTGGAGACCCTTCCCTGCAAAAGAGAGTTAAGCTTTCTTAGCCACCCACATCTTCAAGGGTGGCTTCGAAGCAATGAGTCTAATTGCAGCATCTGAGAACTTTGGCTTTGGAGCCCTGGCAAACAGTCTTGCAGGTGGACAATAGTACTCATAAGAATAAGCAGAGTAGTTCTTGGTCTTATGAACATGGCGGTTTGATGAAACGCGCTCATATTCATAGGCCTGAGTATGGTTTCCCTGCAAAACATTTGCGTTAGTGAAACTCAGGTGAGTCCTTTGTCTGTATGAAGCCTTTGGACCATATGAAGCATGTGGTCTGGGGTTTGTCTTCTGCACTTGTGGCGTCATGACGACATTCACAGAAGATTCTCCAACCACTTTTTCGGCACCCAGACTTTCTTCATAGGTGGCCCATTCCTGCAGTTAGTACCAATATACCTGGCAAAGACTTCACCATTCTGATTCTTAAACAGTTTATAGTTTGCATCAAAGGATTCATCAATAACAATGGGATTAGCACAAGTGAAGCCAGACAGGGTGGATGGATCCACTGAAGGTTCCTTTGCAGCAACCCATGTGGTTTTGGGGTACTGCTCAGGTTTCCAGTAAGAGCCATCAGCATTCATTTTCCTTTCGAACCCAAGACCCTCTTTCCTAGGGTTTCGGTTCAGGATCTGCCTTTTGAGGACATTACATAGTGTCTGATGCCCTTTGAGACTTTTGTACATCCCTGATTCAAGCAATGTCTTCAACCAAGCATTTTCATCAGCAATAGCAGTGGTATCATCAGCAGAGGGGTTAGTTACCACATCAACAGTTGAAGATATTGCAATAGCAATAGAACATCCAGCAACAGAAGTAGTGTTGTCACGCTCAATGCATTTAAGACATGGTGGTTCAAATCCTTCCTGAGCGGAACTGATCTGTTTGGCGCGAAGTGACTCGTTTTCCTTTTGAAGATCTTCATGAGCCGCTCTCAATTTCTCAAGATCTTGCTTCCTTTGAAGATAATCATAGGAAATCTTTTCATGAGTTGTTGAGAGTGTTTCATGACAACTTTCAAGTTCCTCATACTTAACATGAAGATTTTTTATGTCTTCAATTAAGGACTGAGGTCGAGTCATTTCAGTGTCTAATAGGTCATCGCTTTTGTCTAACAGTTTTTGAATATGTTCCATAGCTTTCTGTTGTTCAGTTGCAATTTTAGCAAGTGTTTTGTAGCTGGGTTTGGAACCACAATCAGAGTCATCTTCACTGGATGTTTGATAGTGAGTAGTGCATGTGTTTACCTTGGCACCACGTGCCATGAAGCAGTAGGTGGGAGCGGAGTAGTCCTTGTCATTTGCATCGGCGTCGGTGATGAAGCCATTGTCTTCGGTGTTGAAGATGGACTTGGCAACGTATGTTGTAGCCAGACTTGCAACGCCAGAATCGGACTCCTCCTCAGACTCCACCTCCGCCTCCTTAGAAGCGGACTCCTCCTCTGAATCCATTTCCTTGCCAACGAACGCACGAGCCTTGCCAGATGAGCTCTTCTTGTGTGATGAAGACTTTGAGGAAGACTTGGAAGAAGACTTTGAGTATTTCTTCTTCTTCTTGTCATCAGAATCATACTCCTTGCTCTTCTTCTTCTTGTTGTTCTCATTGTCCCACTGTGGACACTCAAAGATGTAGTGGCCAGGTTTCTTGCACTTGTGGCATGTTCTCTTCTTATAGTCATGAGAAGAAGCTTCATCATTCCTTGAGCTTGATCGTGAAGACTTTCTGAAGCCTTTATTCTTGGTGAATTTTTGGAACATTTTCACAAGCATAGCAAGCTCCTTTCCAACGTCTTCAGGATCATCAGAACTGCTGTCGGATTCTTCTTAAGATGAGGAGACAGCTTTTGCCTTCAGGGCACGAGTTCGCCCATAGTTGGGACCGTAGATGTCTCTTTTCTCAGAAAGATGAAACTCATGTGTGTTGAGCCTTTCAAGTATGTCAGACGGATCGAGTGTCTTGAAGTCAGGACGTTCTTGAATCATCAGGGCTAGGGTGTCAAATGAGTTGTCAAGTGATCTCAGGAGTGTATTGACGACTTCATGCTTGGTGATCTCAGTAGCGCCAAGGGCTTGAAGTTCATTTGTGATGTTAGTGAGTCGAGCAAACATGAGCTGAACATTCTCATTGTCGTTTCTCTTGAAGCGGTTGAAGAGGTTGCGAAGGACACTGATTCTTTGATCTCTCTGGGTTGAGACGCTTTCATTGACCTTGGAGAGCCAGTCCCAGACTAGCTTAGATGTTTCCAATTTACTCACATGGCCATACTGTCCTTTGGTCAGATGACCACAGATGATGTTCTTGGCAGTGGAGTCCAGTTGAACGAACTTCTTCACATCAGTAGCGGTGACACCTTCACCAGCCTTGGGAACGCCATTCTTGATGACATACCATAGGTCGACATCAATGGCTTCAAGATGCATGCACATCTTATTCTTCCAGTAGGGATATTCAGTTCCATCGAAGACTGGGCACGCAATGGAGACTTTGATTATCCCTGCAGTCGACATAGCTAAAATTCCAGGTGGTTAAACCGAATCACACAGAACAAGGGAGTACCTTGCTCTGATACCAATTGAGAGTGCTAGTGATCGACTAGAGGGGGTGAATAGGCGATTTTTAAGAAAGTCTTCAAACATGGGAGTTTCGAAGACAAACGATAGAAATAAACCTATTACCAGGCAGCGGAAGGTAGACTACACTAAGCAAACCATAGTCAAGTATTCAATGAAGTGAAAGCACAACAACTAATGGCAGCTAGGCAGTATGGATCAGGTAGGAAGATAGTACAAAGCCAATCAGAACAAGCAGTCACTCAGTGAAGACAAAAGATAATGCAAACAAACAATGACTTCACAAGGACCATCTGTAAATAAAGAGATGGGAAGTATAGAACCAGTGACTCGTTGAAGACAATGATTTGTTGGACCAGTTCCAGTTGCTGTGACAACTGTACGTCTGGTTAGGGAGGCTGAGATTCAACTCAAAAGACCGTGTCTTCACCTTATTCCCCTTGAGCTAAGGACACCCAGTCCTCGCCCAATCACTCTGGTAAGTCTTCAAGGCAGACTTCCAAACCTTCACAGACTTCGTTCACCGGCGATCCACAATGACTCTTGGATGCTCAGAACGCGATGCCTAACCGGCTGGAGGATTCACAGTCCTCAAGTGTAATAAGTCTTCAGATCACACAGACAGGAAGACTTAAGTAATGCCTAACACTCTTTGGCTCTGGGTGTTTAGGGCTTTATCCTCGCAAGGAATTCTCTCTCAAAGGCTTCGAGGTGGGTTGCTCTCAAACGGCAAAACCCGTACACTAACTCTGAGCAGCCAACCGTTTATGGTTGTAGGGGGTGGGCTATTTATAGCCACTAGGCAACCCGACCTGATTTGTCCGAAATGACCCTAGGTCACTAGGGAACTGACACGTGTTCCAACGGTCAGATTTGAAACACACACGGCAACTTTACTTGGGCTACAAGCAAAGCTGACTTATCCAATTCTGGACAAGATTTGCTCTCATAGACTTCGCTCGAAGATATAGGATTTTGGTTAAGCATCACTTCAGTCATTCTCACTGGTTCTCTTGGACCCCACTTAATAGTACGGTGGTTCCTATGACTCAACGAAGAAGAAAAAGAACGACGAAACAACTAAGTCTTCGCGCTCCATAGTCTTCACACGATGTCTACTCTTGTCATAGTCTTCAATGTGAATGTCTTCACATCCCACCTTTGACTTCAATGTCTTCATACATTTTTAGGGGTCATCTCTGGTAGGAAAACCGAATCAATGAGGGACTTCTACCTGTGTTATCCTGCAATTCTCACAAACACATTAGTCCCTCAACAGGTTTGTCGTCAATACTCCAAAACCAACTAGGGGTGGCACTAGATGCACTTACAATCTCCCCCTTTTTGGTGATTGATGACAAACTGGTTGAAGATTTCAACGGGGAATAAAATATGTGAAATTGTAAAGGATAGGGTATTGTCTGATGCACTTACAATCATGATAGCTGGTGTTGAACGCCATCAAATTCTTAACTAGATCACCATTGCCTAGTCACGAGCGAAAGCAGACCCTGAGTAGCTCCCTACACTGATGCTCATATTCCAAGATCCAAATATCCTCTGAGCAGGTAAAAATAGCTGATTTTGCCATAACAAGCTGCTTTGCAGCAGTCGGATGAGTAGAGAATCATGTAAACAATTTCTTGACTTGACCAAACAACCTCATCGTGATTGACAGCTCCAGCAGCAGATACAACCGTCACATCTGGCCGGCAGTAACTCTCATCTCATCATTACTTTTTAACTTTCAACGAGAGAAACACACATTAGTTCTTAGTTTCAGAGTCATTACTGTCTCCATGTCCCCAAAAACGAGATTCCATGGCTGCTGTTTGCAAATTTCCTTCAATGGTCTTCAAGCTTGAGTCGCAGTTGTGGAGTGGATGAGGTTCAGATCCAGCAGAAAACGGAGGCTTGAACCGGCATTGACTCGGTTGCGGCCGCTTCGTCTAATTTGTGTCATTCCATCTGATGGATCAAGAACAGGCAGCTTGAACAGGTGACTCGTTGGTGGCGGCTCAAGGTCACAGCGGAAACGGCCGCGAGGCAGGGACGACTTGAGGCGCGGGCGCAGGTGAGGCCATGGAGGCGTGGGCCGCGAGGGCGGCTTGCGAGCAGAGGGGAGCCACAGTGGCAGGTCACCGAGGCCACTGACATGGAAGTGTGGCCGGCTTGAGGTCGTGGTGACGGAAACAGCAACCCAGAGGCGGCGGCGCCCAGCAAAGCGGCGGCTCACAAGCGGTGACTGTGGTCGGGGCAGCTCACCAACGAGCGGCTCAACAAGCAGCTCGATGACAGCGACTTAGCACAACAGCGACTGTGGCAGCCCACAGTAGTAGAGGCGGACGATGAATTTCGGCGCCGGCTTAAGATGGGGGTGGCACGGAGTGGATGTTACAGCTCGGAGCGGTGATTTGAAGCCAACCACGGCAGAAGTGGCTGATGCCTGCCATGATGCAGCGACTCGAGGCAGGGCGGCCAGAAGCGATGAGGTGAGGCCGCGCGGCCACGGCGGCTCAACACGGCAGGCCCGACGGAGATCGATCAAGCGAGACCGGCTCGATCGCGGAGACCGAGTTCCCTATCCCAATCCACTTGCGGGTCGCGTGCTGTTTCCTTTTCTCCTCCTTTTTTTACGCTGCTGATTGGACCCTTTCCTTGACTTTGATTTTGATTTCAATCGCTGCAACACGCCCAGCCTTTAGATTTGGCTTAGTTCCTTCTGATCAAAACAAAACAGAGGATAGGACTCATAGAAATTTCGGCGGCGGCGGGTGAAGCACTTGTAACAGAAAAGCCGACATCTGTCTTGTCTTCAGTTCGGTTTCGCCGGATCATCTAGACGCAGCAGCGCGTACCGCTGTATAACTCCAAAGTTTAACCATGATTTTGACCATCAAGCCATCTTTTCCTCGTCGGACCAATCACAAGCTTCTCATTCCCTAAAAAGAAATCCCTCCAAGAACTCACCACCACCGTGCGCAAGCCCCACGGTGGGCGCCAACTGTCGTGGAAACATCATGGCAGATGTCCTAGTGTGAGGACTTAGTCGTGAGGCCAGCACATCTTTGTAGTAGCTTGAGAGGGGTTGAGCGGAATCAAGAGACGCAACGCAAGACAAGGATTTAGACAGCTTCAGGCCCCGGGAAACATCATCCGGTAATAGCCCTACATGTTGTTTGTGGCTAGATCTCATTATGCTCATGAGAGAGTCGTCGTAAACCGGCTCTCCTTTTGTGTCTAGCCCTAGAGACTGTTTCTTGCTTCTCCCTCTTTGGGGAGCCCTGCCCCTCCTTATATAAGTTGAAGGGGCGGGTTACATGACTAGTCCTAGTAGGATTAGGATTACTCTATTACAAGTGGAGTCCTAGTCTTGCTTCCTTTGTAGGAGAATATTCCTTATGTCTTCCTCTTAAGCCGGCCCACCATAACATGAGCCGGCCTTCTGGGCCTTGGGCCTTGTCATCCATCTGAAACACCCGCTGGGTCACCAATGAGTCTTCAGGCTCGTGAGTCATCACACCAGTGAACCACCAGACACATGAGACGCCAATCTTCTGGCCGGTTGCCAATGAAACGCCAAGTCCGGCCGGGTCATATATCCGGCCGGGTCATACCACGGGGTATATCCCCGACACAATCCTTATGCTAAGTACATGAAAGATATAATTACAAATAAAATAAAGATACCGAAAGCTGGAATTTCCACCATGCTTGCTAATTATACTTTTAAAGGTGGAATACCAAAAAAACTTGGAGATCCAGGAGTACCCACTATACCATGCTCTATTAAAACAAACTATGTTAAAACTGCTTTATGTGATCTTGGAGCCGGTGTTAGTGTTATGCCTCTCTCTTTATATCGTAGACTTGATTTGAATACGTTGACACCTAATGAAATATCTTTGCAAATGGCTGATAAATCAACTGCTATACATGTCGGTATTTGTGAGGATGTGCTTGTTGTAGTTGCAAACGTTACTATTTCAACGGACTTTGTTATTATTGATATTCCCGAGGACGATAGTATGTCTATTATTCTTGGAAGACCCTTTTTGAATACTGCAGGGGCTGTTATTGATTGCACTAAAGGCAATGTCACTTTTCATGTTAATGGTAATGAGCATACGGTACACTTTCCGAGGAAACAACCTCAAGTTCATAGTATCAACTCTATTGGGAAAATGCCATCGATTATATTTGGAGGTTTTGAATTTCCTCTTCCTACTGTCAAGAAGAAATATGATATTCTTATTATTGGGGATGTGCATATCCCCATTGAGGTAACATAGTGTTATTCGAAATTTCTCAGGTTCCATGTTATTCGGAATGAGTTCATTAACAAGACATGATCAACCTTGTTAGTGGGTTCCTTTTGATGATCATGAGATGGATGAAACTAGAAGGCACAACCTTCTGTACCCCAATTTTACTTTCTGTTATTCTGTCCGTTATCTGATTATCCGTGCAATATAAAAATACCTCAAAAATAAAAGTTCTCCAAATGCCCTGAAATTTAAATATGATTTTTTTCCAGAATATTTGAGAATATTTGGCACAAAGAACACGGCAGGGGGGCCAACCACCTGCCCACAAGGGTGGAGGGCGCGCCCTACCCCCTGGGCACGCCCCCTGCCTCGTGGGCCCATGGTGGCCCTCCTCCACTTATCCTTTCACCCATACACTCCTTCTTCCTCCCCCAAACACAAATATCCAGCTCAAGCACGAGTTCTAGCTCACTTTGCTGCCATTTTCGATCTCCTTGCTCAAAGCACCTCTCACAAAACTGCTTGGGGAGATTGTTCCTTGGTATGTGACTCCTCCATTGGTCCAATTAGTTTTTGTTCTAGTGCTTTATTCATTGCAAATTTTTGCTGCTTAGGTGACCCTGTTCTTGAGCTTGCATGTCAAATTTATATGGTCAAAAGTAGTTTTGATGCATGATATAGGCCCTAGGCACTTGTAGGAGTAGTTGCTATTTATTGAGTTTGGTTTACTTTTATTTTGAAGTTACTAAAAATTTCAGAATTTTTCAGAAAATGATGAGGAGACTTTTGAGGGGCTCATCGAGCCAAAGCTCGAAGGAAAAGGCACCAAAGCCTAAGTATAATCTGCCTCGCACCGCGGAGGTTCGGGCGTGTGAATGGCCTTCCGATGATTTCTTGAGAGCAGCCGGGATTTATGAAGATTTTCATGAATTGGCTAAAAATGCAGGCCTCACCGCTTTCCTCCACGACCAATGCGATCAGTATCTCTTACTCACAAATACCTTTGTGCAAAACTTTCATCTCCATTCTAGGAGCTCACCACCTACGGTAGAGTTCCATTTATATGATGAGCATAAGGAGATGTCACTTTATGATTTTTGTCAGGTTTGTTTAGTCCCTTTTGAGGGCAAGACATAAGAACCACATCGCGATGATGTGGAGGGGTTTATTGATACTATCACTGTAGGGGAAACAAGGAAGGTTTCCGATGCACGAATCACTAGCATACATTTTCCTGTTTTACGTTCTTTTGCATTATTTGCTAGTGGTTGCTTAATTGGTCGCGGAAATTGTGGAAACCTTAGTATCCCTGATATTATTATTTTGCTCCATGGTTTATATGGTGATAACTCTGTTAGCATAGGCGACATTATTGCCAAACGGTTAAGTCTGAACCATACAAAGGGCCTCATCTTTGGAGGCATCTATGCTTCACGCCTAGCTGCACATTTTAACATACCTATTAGGCATTATGAGAAGGAAGAAAAAGTGCTGCCTCGTGTTTATCTAGATTATAAAAGTATGGTGGCACATGATTTTATTATTAAGAATAGGGAAGGAGAGCTTAAATATCAATTGTTCTTTAACAAACATCATCCTGAGACTATTACCCTGCCTGCTCCTTCTTTGTTTGATTTATCTTCAGGCACGTACCTTGTTCCGTTGAAGGCTATTCATGCCTACCGAAACCCTGCACCAGCCGTGGAGCCAGAGCCGGAACCACAAGTTGATCCTTCACGACAGTCTAATTACCAGTGGGATCCGGAGATGATTGTCAGCCAGTGGCAATGAGAGTCTTCCTCTTCTTCTTCTCAGTACGACCCCAACTATTATTATGCATATCCGCCAGTCCAGCTATGGCCATAGACCAATTAGGCCAAAAGCCTAAGCTTGGGGGAGTACGTATTTCCCACCGACATTACATTTATGTTCACACACTCATTGCTAGATGTTGGTGCTCATACTTTTTCATTGTATCATCCATGCTAGTTTATTTTCCTTTTTTATGCTTTCTTCTTGTGTGTTTAATAAACCTTAAGAAAAAAACCAAAAAAATTAGTTGTAGCTTTTAGTTGTTTACCTTCCATGCTTGTAGTAGTCATTAAAAAGAAAACCCAAAAATATTTCTTGTTCTTCTTTTGCTCGTTGGGAGCTTTCCCGTGTAAATAGTTTTATTTCTTTTCTTTTCTTT
Organism: Triticum urartu; assembly: GCF_003073215.2. Taxonomy (NCBI): domain Eukaryota; kingdom Viridiplantae; phylum Streptophyta; class Magnoliopsida; order Poales; family Poaceae; genus Triticum; species Triticum urartu. The sequence continues at coordinate 252,267,038 of NC_053025.1, forward strand.
GGGGGTCGATAGGAGAAGACCATAATTAAATTGTTGAAGTGGCTCTTATATGCATTATTGTTTATCTGACAAAAGAGCCCATATTGCCTTGTCTTCTCCTGTTTATTGAATGCCTGCTGATTCCAGCTTAGTCCAATGCACGTGCACTATTATTAGTATTCACATCGTTCGGTCGTGCAAGTGAAAGGCAATTATGATGATATATGATGGACTGGCTGAGATGAGAAAAGCCAGTATGAACTCGACCTCTTTTGTTTTTGTAAATATGATTAGTTCATCGTTCCTGATTCAGCCTATTATGAATAAACATGTTTGCAATGACAATTAGAGATCATAGTTTCTTGTGCCATGCTTGATTTGCTATGAGTTATAATGGTTTACCTTGCGTGCCAACATGCTATTGAGATAGTTATGATGTGATATGATAGGGTGGTATCCTCCTCTGAATGATTTAAGTGACTTGACTTGGCCCATGTTCACGCATGTAGTTGAAACAAAATCAACATAGCCTTCACGATATTTATGTTCATGGTGGATTATATCCTACTCATGCTTGCATTCGGTGTTGATTAATTTTAATGCATGTTCATGACTGTTGTCGCTCTCTAGCTGGTAGCTTCCCAGTCTTTTGCTAGCCTTCACCTATACTAAGCGGGAATATTGTTTGTGCATCCAATACCTTAAACCCCAAAGTTATTCCACATGAGTACATCCACGAGGAGCCGCGGCTCGTCCAGGACACCACCCAGGCGGAGCTGGACTACATCGCCGCCAGGGCGGCGGAGGCGGAGCTCACCAGGGAAGCCGGCGGCACCAGCGGCGTGGAGGACAAAGCTGCGGTGGCCGCAGAAGAGAAGGAGCTCGCCCAGTGGGTGGAGTCTGCTGGGGAGGCCAGCAGCGCTGGCACCGGGGCTCCTCTTATTGGAGACGACGACGACAAGCCGTCCGAGGAGGAGGCTGAAGCTGCCGAGCCCCCAGTCGCGGGGAAAGGGTGAGTCCTGCGACGGGCCACCTTCGGCGAGCCAGTTCGGCCAGGCAGGGCCATGACACCCCAGCAAACCCAGGAGACGTCCGCGCGCCGGGTGAGGGCCGCGGCGGCGAAGAAGTTGGTGAAGGCCATGGTGGCGAATAAGAAAGCATCTTCTTCGCCCAAGCGTTCCCCAACTCTGCCTGCCTCCCCTCCTCCACCTGCTTCCCCTCCTCTCGCAGGCGACGACACGGAGGTCTTCTTTGACCTTGGGTCTCTCAGCCCGAGGAGGAAGAGGAAGACAGCAGAAGAGGAAACAGAGGACGAGTAAGTGCTTCAACTCTTGTCATCTCCGTCCCTCCTGGTCATATCTCTTTTCTTGACTTGGCTTCATCTTGGCAAGGATACGGAGACACTGGCCCAGAGGGTGAAGAGGGCTAGGTCCTCGGCAGGCAGCCAGCCCCTGGCGGGCACCTCTAAGGCGCCACTGGTGGTGGTGAGCAGTTCGGACAGCAGCCCCTGGCGCAGCCCCCAGCATAAGTTCACCACTCACTCCCCGTCGACGTGTGACAAGGGCATGATCCTTGGTGCTAACCTTGTCGTGATTGCAGGAGGAGGACAGCAGCAGGAGGAGCCACTGAGGGCTACCCCCAACGCGCCGCCTTCGTCAACCACGCCGCCCCGAGGGTCGTCCCTGGCAAGGGCGCCAAGCTCCGAGCCCATGCACACGGAGGAGGAGGAGGAGGCAAGCTTGGGCACCGGCGGCCGTACCTCGGCACCTGATGCTGGTGGAGAGGGGGCCTCTGCTTCCCAGCCCAGCATGGGTAAGCCACTCGCCTTCCATCCCTTCTCTTTTTCTTGAATCTTGGTCTTGGCTTCACTCCACCCCCTTCCAATATCCAGATCCTCTCCTGGCGGACCGGGAGGACCCGGACACCGTCATCGAGGATGTTGCCAAGAACGCCGCGGCGGAGGCCGAGAAGATCGTCGCTGAGGAGGCCGCCAAGGGCACTGCCGAGGACGCTACCAATGGGCCTGCTGGGGATCCCGGCAAGGCCACTGCCGAGGAGGCCGGCAAGGGACCTGTCGGGGAGGCCGGCAAGGCCGTCGCCGAGGAGGAGGTTGTGGATGACCAACCTTCCTCCTCTGCTGCCTCTGCCTCTGGCAGGTACCTGAGGGTGAGTGAAGACCTCTTCGTCCACCTCCCAAGGTCGTCGAGCTCCAGGGCGCCCATCGAGGGAGAGGTGTTCGATGAAGAGGTGCTTGCCGCCACCGGGCTCGAGCTTGTTGATGAGCCAAGCACCAGTGGCAATGGTTCTCAGGAGGAGTGGCTTCTCCAGACCATGGGTGCCAACTTCTGGAAGCTCCAGGCGCTCCACCGCGCCCGCCTGGACAAGGCAAGTCCAGGGCGGCAACGGTGGACAAGGCGGAGGTGGACCTCAAGGTACACATCACCGAGACGCAGACTTGGTTCTGCCAAGCTTGTGAGGAGCTGAAGGTCGCCCAGGGCGAGATGGCCAAGCGCGAGGTGGAGCTCACCATGAAGCAAGCCGACATTGAGAAGGCCCAGGAGACGATGGAGAGCTTGGCCGCTGCAGCCGAGGCCGCTCGAGCCCAGCATCAGGCCGTGCTGAACTCCCAGGAGGAGGACCTCGCTGCGCGTGAGGAGAAGCTTGCTGCAATGCTCCGCGGCAAGGATGAGGAGGTGGAGAAGCTTGTCGTGGAGCGGACCCAGGGGCTGGAGCAGAGGCACAGGGAGGCACTCAATGCCCAGGCCCAGGTTCACACCGACAAGATGAAGGGGCTGGAGGTGGACCGGGACGGGCTAAAAAACCAGGTCCTGGCGCTGTCCAAGGAGAAGGACACGCTCAACAGCGCTCTGACGGAGGCGCGGGGCGTGGTCCTCAGCATGGCTGGGGAGCTCTCCGAGGCCAACAACTCCATCAAAGACCTCAGGCTGAAGCTGGAGGGTCTCGAGGTGTGATAGTCTGGCTTATTAGGGATGATAGACTACTCATATCAATAAGGAATTCCTTCTTTTCCGGGAGCCCATTCGGATAGAACTCCAAAGTTAAGCGTGCTCAGCTTGGAGTAGTTTCAGGATGGGTGACCGACCGGGAAGTTGCTCCCGGGTGCGCATGAGTGAGGACAAAGTGCGCAGAAAAGACTAGTATTGATCTGTGAGGCCAGTCTAGATCCCGCCAGGAGTAATGACCACCGGTGGGTGTGTCCGGGGCGTTACACGAGGGGATGTTGTCAGAGAGCAAGGCCCAGGAGGAGACCCTGACCAAGAATCTGGAGATCGAGAAGCAGCTACGGAAGGACGACGCCCTCGCCCACAAGGAGCACGTGCAGGGCAAGAACCGCTGGCTCAATCGCCTCGCCGCTGTTGCCGACAAGGCCACCATGTAGCTGGCTACCATGGGGATACCGGATGTGAGGTATGCCCCGGAGCCGAACTTGAGTGCCAACTGCAGCCTGACCATGTTCTTTGAGAGGGTTGTCGGTGCCTTGGAGCGGCTTCATGCCAACCGGGCGGCCTCGCTGGCCAATGAGGCCTAGAGGCTTTGATAGGGAGCCATGACCAAGGTTCTCACCAAGATGGCATACTGGAACCCCAACCTCGACTTCAACGCCGCGCTGGACAGCTTGCCGGCGGGTGTGGACCTCGCGGCGCTCAAGGAGCGTATCAAGCCCATCATCAGTCGCATCAGTGAAATCGAGAGGGTGGAGGGCCAGCACCGGGATTAGGCAACCCGTCTTCCACTGTCACTCCAGGTTCATGACCAAGACAGTTTTATCTTTAGTTAGAACCGCAGCAACAATTGATGTAATATAATTTTGCAGCACTTTTGGTACGATGCATGTTATCTTCCTGTTCGATCTTCCCTTTGTATGTTTACCCTACGTTAAACGGGTAGGCTTGCTGGTGTGTAAACCCAGGGCAGCACCTTGAGGAGAGATCCCCAATGGCCTGCCGGGTGTGCTTGCTGCCGAGCGTGCCACCTTACCGTTCTCAACGCGGCCGCTCGAACTGTCGAGCTTGACTCGAGTTAGAATCGAGAGCATTGCCAATTGAGGAAGGCTACCCTGCCACTCTTGACGTGGCCGCTTGAGCTGTTGAGCAGACTCAAAACAGAACAAGGGCGTTGCCAATTGCGGAAGGGCCCCTTTGCGTGCAGGCTTTCCTACATAGGGCAGGACCTTCGAGGACAATAACCTCATATATAAAAAGGAAATTGCTTAAGGTTTCGTATGACTTAGCTTTCCTGTCGCCGCACCGGCGTCCTCCGCGCTTGCAGGCGGCGTCGTTCTCTTGGTCGTCTTCTTCTCCGGAAGCCGTGGCCACGAGAAACTGCTAAGCCGGCCGCTAAACCAGATTCTCACAACTGCGCCCCCTACCTGGCGCGCCAAAGATGTCGGTGGGAACGACAACTATGGGATCACTAGGATCCCTTCTACGGTCGGCGGCGCCGGGTCGTGAGAAGAGCAGGTTTAGGAGCAAGCACACGGGTCGTTTACCCAGGTTCAGGCCGCGAGGACGCGTAAAACCCTAGTCCTTCTTTGGTGGATGTATTGAGTGTTCTTGAGCTTTTTAACTAGCTACGGTGGTTGTGCCGTCCCAAAAAGGCAAATCCCTCCCCTGGTCGCCTTGGGCCTCCTTTTATAGGAAAAAGGGGCTGCCACAGTGCCACACAGGAGGTGGAAAGGCCAATAGTGCATGAGCTTATCGCACGGCATTACGGGACAAAGTGCATTAAATGCACTACGTAGGTGTCCCATAGTTTATCGGGGACGGGAACGAGGCCCGTCCCGTCTGTCGCCGCTTCGCCTCGCTTCGACACGCTCCTAGGCTGGCGATGCATGCAGCCCATGTAGGCAGGCAGGCAGCTGAGGTGGCACGGTGGTAGGGCCTTCATGAAGATCTGCATGCCGCCACGCAGGTGCTTGTTGATTTGGCATGGAAGCTGCATGTTGCCACGCAAGTGCCTGCCCAGCTGGTTGGGCTGGCAGCTGCATGCGAACGGCGGCGGAGTCTTGGCTGATGCGGGCCTGGTAGTTTCCCTGCTGACGCCCTCGGCAAGGGTCTTGCCGGGGCGTTACTGTCATCCCCGGCAAGGGTCTTGCCGGGGGTCTTGTGGATTTCCTAGGCTAGGATCCTGCCGAGGGTCGTCGTCTTCTAGTCCTCATCTGAACTCATATGTGTATGAGCTTGACGAAGATTTGCATGCCACCACAGAGGCGCCTCCCGAGCCCTGGTTCCGACGCAGTTGCTTGGGTCGGAGCCAGTGGGCTCAAGGGTGGCTCGCTCTGCTGGTGTTGGGCAAGTTGCCCCGACAAGGCTCTTGCCGGGGCTGCGGGGGGGGGGGGCACCTCGGCAAGGATCTTGCCGAGGGATTCCACCTGGCCCTCTTGCCCTCCTGCGCTTCCTTTCTTGGCGTCGCCTTGGTTGTCTTGTACTTTGGCTTCTCTCCGGCTTCCCTCCTCTACCCTGCTAAGTGTGGTCGTGGCGTGTGGCTCTGACTGCCCGTGCACAAGTAAAGGGGTCAAAAGGAGAACCCCTACTTTTGTACACCGACAGATGTGTATGGAGCAGAGAACTCATGTGTGATGCCCAATGTATCAAGATACGTGTCGAGGCCGGTGTTCTTGAATTTTGTGCCATTATCTCTTCTGATGTGCTTGATCTTGATGCCATAGTTGGTCATGGAACGATTGGCGAATCTTCTGAAGACATCCTGCACTTCAGTCTTGTAGAGAATTATGTGCACCCATGTATATCTTGAGTAATCATCAACAATGACGAAGCTATAGAGGCATGCAGTGGTAGTAAGGGTAGAGTAGTGAGTAGGGCCAAATAAGTCCATGTGAAGCAGCTCAAAGGGACGTGTTGTCGTCATTATTGTCTTCGGGGGATGCTTGGCCCTAGTCATCTTTCCAGCTTCACAGGCAGCACACAGATGATCCTTCTTGAACTTGAGGCCCTCGATGCCAATGGCATGCTTCTTCTTCGCGAGAGTGTGCAAATTCCTCATGCCCACATGCCCTAGCCTCCAATGCCAGAGCCAGCACTCTGAAGCTTTTGCTAGAAAACATATGGCTAGTTGTGGTCATGCAGAGAAATCTACCATATATAGATCGTCTCTTCGATACCCTTCAAAGACTAGAGATTTGTCAAATTCCATAAGCACAAGGCAACGATATTTTCCAAATATCACAATCATGTTCAGATCACAAAGCATTGATCTAGACATTAATTTGAAACCAAGGGATTCAACAAGCATCACTTTATCCATGTGCTGATCCTTTGAGATTGCAACTCTACCTAGGCCCAATACCTTGCTTTTACCAGTGTCAGCAAATTGATGTGACTTTTGTCAGACGATCATAGGGTTGAATCCATAAGAAGACTTCGATCACCAGTCATGTGGTTAGTGCATCCACTGTCCATAACCCACTCAGTAGCCTTCAGAGCCGTACCCTACAGTGCAGTTTGGGGGATAGGCTTCACAAAGAGAAGTGTGAAGCATAAACATTTGACGAACAAGCATAATATCAGAGTTCACAACCTTGTTAGGGTAGATAGGATGATTGTCAAGAAACCCTGGGATGAAATACATAGTGAGACCATTTTGGCATTTTATCTTGCGTCCCACAAGATGTTTCGGGTCCCCAGCATAAGTGCCTGAATCTTTTGATTTCTGGCTGGAGACCCTTTCCTGCAAAACAAAGTTAATTCTTCTTAACCACCCACATCTTCAGGGGTGGCTTAGAAGCAATGAGTCTAAGTGCAGCATCTGAGAACTTTGGCTTTGGAGCCCTAGCAAATAGCCTTGCAGGAGGTGAATAATACTCATAAGAATAAGCAGAAAAGTTCTTAGTTTTATGAACATAGCGGTTTGAAGAAACACGCTCATATTCATGAGTCTGAGTATGGTTTCCCTGCAAAACATCGGCGTTAGGGTGACCCTGGGGGGTCATTTGTCTGTATGAAGCTATTGGACCATATGAAGCCTTTAGTCTAGGGTTTGTCTTCTTCCCAGCTAGTGTCATGATGACATTCACAGGAAGCTTCTCAAGACAACTTTTGGGCACCCAGATCTTCTTCAAGGGTGGTCCATTCCTGCAGTTAGTACCAATATACCTGGCAGACACTTCACCATTCTGATTCTTAAACAGCTTATAATTGGCGTCAAAGGATTCATCAATAATAATGGGGTTAGCACAAGTGAAGCCAGATAAGGTAGATGGGTCCACTGAAGGGCCCTTTGCAGCAACCCATGTAGTTTTGGGGTACTGCTCAGGTTTCCAGTATGAACCATCAACGTTCATTTTCCTCTCGAACCCAACACCCTCTTTCCTAGGGTTTCGGTACAGAATTGGTTTCTTAAGAACATCACATAGTGTCTGATGCCCTTTGAGGCTTTTGTACATGCCTGTTCTAAGCAATGTCTTCAACCTAGCATTCCCATCAGCAATAGTAGTGGTATTCTCGGAAGAGGGGTTAGTTACCACATCAGCAGTTGAAGATATTGCAACATTAGCAGCATTAGAACATTCAGCAACAAAGACAGCATTATCACGCTCAAGACATTTTAAACAGGGTGGCACAAAGTCTTCCTGAGCAGAACTGATCTGTTGAGCGCGAAGTGAATCATTCTCTTTTTGAAGATCTTCATGAGACACTCTCAGATTCTCTAGATCTTGCTTCCTTTGAAGATAATCATAGGAAAGCTTCTCATGAGTAGCTGAGAGTGTTTCATGATGACTTTCAAGTTCTTCGTGCTTAACATGAAGATTTTTAATGTCTTCAATTAAGGACTGAGTTCGATTCATTTCCGCGTCCAACAGGTCATCGCTTTTGTCTAGCAACTTTTGAATATGTTCCATAGCAGTTTGTTGTTCAGTTGCAATTTTAGCAAGATTCTTGTAGCTAGGTTTGGATTCACATTCAGAGTCATATTCACTGGAGGTTTGAAAGTAAGCATCGCGTGACTTTACCTTGGCACCTCGTGGCATGAAGCAGTAGGTCGGAGCAGAGTCGTCCTCATCATCGGCTTCAGTGTCGGTGATGTGACCATTGTCTTCGGTGTTGAAGATGGACTTGGCGATGAACGTCGAAGCTAGAGACAAGCTTGCCATGCCTGAATCAGACTCCTCCTCAGACTCCACCTCCGCCTCCTTAGAAGCATACTCCTCCTCTGAATCCATTTCATTGCCAATGAATGCACGAGCCTTGCTGGATGAGCTCTTGTTGTGAGATGAAGACTTTGATGAAGACTTCGAAGAAGACTTTGAGGATTCCTTCTTCTTCTTGTCGTCAGAATCATATTCCTTGCTCTTCTTCTTAGATTCCTTGTCCCATTGAGGGCACTCGGAGATGTAGTGGCCTGGCTTCTTGCATTTGTGGCATGTTCTCTTCTTGTGGTCACGAGTGGAACCTCATCATTTCTTGAGTTGGATCTGAAGACTTTCCGAAGGGATTCTTTTTGGAGAACTTCTAGAACTTCTTCACGAGCATAGCAAGCTCATTTCCAATGTCTTCAGGATCCTCAGAACTGTAGTCAGATTCTTCTTCAGATGAGGAAACAGCCTTTGCCTTCAAAGCACGGGTTCGGCCATAGTTGGGGCCATAGATGTCGCTCTTCTCAAATAGCTGGAACTCGTGTGTGTTGAGTCTCTCAAGTATGTCAGATGGATCGAGATCTTTGAAGTCAGGACGCTCTTATATCATTAGGGCTAGGGTGTCAAACGAGTTGTCAAGTGATCTCAGAAGCTTCTTCATGATTTCGTGCTTGGTGATCTCAGTGGCGCTAAGAGCACAAAGCTCATTTGTGATATCAATGAGGCGATCAAATGTGAGCTGGACATTCTCATTGTCGTTTCTCTTGAAGCGGTTGAAGAGGTTGCGAACAACATCAATCCTTGAGTCTCTCTGAGTTGAGACGCCTACGTTGACCTTGGACAGCCGGTCCCAGACCAGCTTCGCAGTTTCTAGTGCACTCACACGGCCATACTGTCCTTTGGTCTGATGACCACAGATGATGTTCTTGGCAGTCGAGTCCAGTTGAATGAACCTCTTGACATCAGCAGCGGTGACACCTTCACCGACCTTGGGAATGCCTGTCTTGGCGACATACCAGAGGTCGACATCAATGGCTTCAAGATGCATGCGTATCTTAGTCTTACAGTAGGGGTAATCAGTGTCATCGAAGACTGGGCACGCAGCGGAGACTTTGATTATCCCTGTAGTCGACATAGCTAAAACTCTAGGTGGTTAAAACGAATCACACAGAACAAAGGAGCACCTTGCTCTGATACCAAATGAAAGTGCTAGTTATCGACTAGAGGGGGTGAATAGGCGATTTTTATGGAAGTTTTCAAAACACGAGGTCTTTGAAGACAAATAGATGAAATGAACCTATTGATATGTAGTAGAAGATAGACTACACTAGACAAGCCATTGTCAAGTAAGCATTGAAGTGAAAGTACGAAGACTATCAGCAGCTAGGTAGTATGAATCAGAATGGAAGATAGTATGAAGCCAAACAGGTAATAGTCTTCACACGGTGAAGTCAATCAGATTAGACAGGCAAGCAATGACTTCACGAAGACAAACTGAAAAGTAAAGGGAAGCAGGGGATAGAACCAGTTGCTTGGTGAAGACAGAGATTTGGTAGACCAGTTCCAGTTGTTGTGACAACTGTACGTCTGGTTAGGGAGGTTGATATTGAACTTAGAAGACCGCGTCTTCACCTTATTCCCCTTGAGCTAAGGACACCCAGTCATCGCCCAATCACTCTGATAAGTCTTCAAGGTAGACTTACAAACCTTCACAGACTTCGTTCACCGGCGATCCATAATGGCTCTTGGATGCTCAGAACGCGACACCTAACCGGCTGGAGGATTCACAGTCCTCAAGTGTAACAAGTCTTTAGGTCATGCGGACAGAAAGACTTTAGTGATGCCTAACACTCTTTGGCTCTAGGTGTTTAGGGCTTTGTCCTCGGAAGGATCTCTCTCTCAAAGCCTTCGGAGGTGGGTTGCTCTCAAACGACAAAAGCCGTGCACTAACTCTGAGCAGCCACCAATGTATGGTGTAGGGGGTGGGCTATTTATATCCAGGAAGGAAGCCGACCTGATATGTCTGAAATGACCCTGGGTCACTAAGGAACCGACATGTGTCCAACGGTCGTATTTCAAACACAAGTGGCAGCTTGACTTGGGCTACAAGAAAAGCTGACTCATCCAACTCTGGATAAGATTTGCTCTCATTGTCTTCGCTCGAAGACATAGGATTTTGGTTGAGCATCACATCGGTCACTCTGACTTTGTTCACTTGGACCCCACTTAACAGTACAGTGGTTCCTATGACTCAATAAAGAAGAAAATGAAACTATGAAACAACTATGTCTTTGCACTCCATAGTCTCCAAGTGAATGTCTTCACATGTCATAATCTTCATTGTGAATGTTTTCACAAACCACCATTGTCTTCAATGTCTTCACACATTTTTAGAGGTCATCTCTGGTAGGTAGACTGAATCAATAAGGGACTACTACCTATGTTATTCTAAAATTCTCACAAACACATTAGTCACTCAACCAAGTTTGTCGTCAATACTCCAAAACCAACTAGGGGTGGCACTAGATGCACTTACAATCGACCAAGGGTATGATGGTAACTTTGCATTGGTTGAATCTGAGTCATGGGAGATCTCGATGGAAGCGGGAGATTTTGCCGCCGACCTAAAAATTTGTAAAACTTTACTATTCCCTACTCCCCGTCTGGCGTGTTGGGTGATTGGGCTGAGCAGCTAGGAGTACTGTACTCCCTCCATTTTTATTTACTCTACATATTAGGTTTGACTGAAGGCAGACTTCCTAAAATCTGACCAAGTTTATAGAAAAAATATAAACATTCACCATAAAAATCCGTATGATTTGAAAGTACATTCAATAATGAATCTAATGGTATTGATTTGTTATTGTATATGTTAATATTTTTGTTTACAAGCTTTGTCAGAGTTTACAGAACTTGACTTTGACCAATGCTAAAATGCGGACTTAAATAAAAACGGAGGGAGTACACATATGTTTTCTTAGTTTGTTGTGGCATTAATTATTTGTTGTAATTGTGAAATAAATATAGTAAGGTACTGACTTCGAATGTAATGGTTTATAGAATTCAATATTTAGAACCGTTGTTGAATTCCAAGATGAATACCAGGTCTATAGTACTTCACAATATGCTCAAACTCACATAATCCAACTCAAATGAAAATCTAAATGCATTTCATAGTTATTAATTTGTTGGATGCAACAAAACCAACCATGACTCTACATGATACAGTCTAAAGCAATTTTCAGAACACATCCCAGTGTGTTAATTAAACATGGAGAGTTTGTGAAGATGGAGCAATGGCGGGAGAGAGATGGGTGCGCTCGGCACACAAGATATACACCTAGTGGAAGAAAGAGACAAAGGATGGGAAAGATTGTATATATGCGGGAGAGAGAGTAGGAGAGAAACTAAGAGAGAGAGAGGTAGTGTGCGAGAGAGGGATATATATATATGTATATGGAGGAAGAAGTTAGGTCTGTGAGAATGATGGAGACATGTTATATAAGGAGTGAGATGCGTGTGCATCAAGATTTTGTACATGTGTAAGGAGAAGAGGCAGAAGGTTTGATGAGAGAGCTCAAAAGAATGTGGACTAGAGGGGAATCTTGTGGGCCGAGGGATTGATATTTTTTTTGCAGGAGGGAGGGAGAGAGAGGGGAAAGGAGTTACTCAACCATCGTCACAGCATCCTGCTTCCAAATGGCCCCGCAGTCTCTAGTGCGGTCTGGTCATCATCTTCGTTCTTCTTGCCCTCCTTGAAGATCAAGGTGGTATTCATGTGGGGGTGCAGATAAGCACAGGCGAAAGTAGTCGCTATATAACCTTGGATGGGGATGGATAGTGTGCTCGGGGGGACTGTGTGTGTCAAATATTGAGAGAAATCAAACCTATGGAGAGAATGTGTGTCCATAGTGATCATGGAAGAGAGGCTAATGGTGCAAGACCAATACATCGTGTGCGTCAATGTTTAAGCAATATAGAGAGTTCATGTGCGGGATACAAAGAGAGGACTATGGGGAGTGTGTTTGCGAGGCAAAGAGAAATAACGAGAGATAAATGTGTGTGCTTGGTACATTGTTTGTATGTGACGGAGAGGTACATGCATGCCAAATAGGGTTTTCATGAAGAGATTGTGTGTGCGAGATAGAGAGCGATGTAGGGGCCTTGAGGCGGGCAGGGTCTAGGTGAGGGTATGAAAATGTGTGCGTTGATGCATGTGTTACATGTGATTGTGCAAGGGATGGTCGAATCAAGAGAGATGGTTGTTGGGTTATGGATGCTCCTCTCTCTCACACACACACGCACACACAAAAAACACAAAATAGAAGACCGTTCTCTCATGTATACACAACATCTCGGTATATCTCTATGTCTCACTCATACATGATCATTTTCACATTCACACTTCTCTATGGCTATCACACGCACATCGTCTCCACATTGCCCTTCCGCCACAACACACATATAGACACATACACGCGTTCTCTCTCCGTTAAACACACATAATCTCTATTAAAAAAATGTAGGGGGCACCTAAAACATCCAAATCCAAATAATCATGAACTGAAGCTAAATACAAATATATAGAAATATTGTAGCGTGAAGAAATTTCCAGCAAAAAAAGTAGAGTAATATTCGGGGATTGTTTTCACACACACAAAAAGGTTCAGTTGATGTCCTTCCAGCGCGACACAAGATGCACCTTTCAATCGATCATGCGGCCGCAGTGCACGCGCTTGCACAGGATTTCATATTGATGATGTGCTAACTAATGTGGTGTATAAGCGCGGCCACGATGCACGCGATTGCATATGATTACGTGTACTAGTACGGTGTTCTTTTAAGTTTGACCAGCCCTATAACTAAGCTCCCATAAGCGCACTCATCAATATGCCGCCGCCGCTGTTGCGCATGCGTACAGTCACTATAGTACTGTACGGTGCAGTACCATCGCTGTTGTGTGGGACCCGGCCCCACATGTCATCCGCACTACAGCATCGTACAGTACTGCAGAGGATCTCAACCCCTCGCCCGCTCACGTCGTCTGAAGTCCCTCCTCGCGATGATGCCGCGCTGCCAAGCATGCGAGCAGGTCGAACCGCGTCTATGTCTGCAGCGTACGAAGAGGAGGAGGATGAGTGTGTGCTCCAGCACACGGGCGAGGAGGAGCTAGCATGTCATTGTCGTCTCCGCCCGCGCGGAGGAGGCTCACATGGTGGATGTCGCGGCGGAAGCCGGTCGCGCCTGCGCCGAGCCCGCAAACCGGATGCGGACGTGGAATCTACCTTCGAGACTACCACATTGATCATGCAATCTGAAGGAACAGCTAGTCAACTCTTGTGAGCCGTTGGATGCAACATAGATTGCCAGAAGGGCTTCTTCATCCTCCGAAAATGATGCACTGTTCATCTTCTCTCTCAACCTTCAAGCCGCCAGCCCGCCACGGGCCTAACCGCCTGCCACGCCCAGCCTTCCCTGAACCGCCTGCCGCGCCCAGCCTTCCCTGAACCGCCTGCCACCGCCATGCTCCGCCCCGCCCCCGCCATCCGTTTAACCCCGGGCACGGTCCATTTTTTCCGGCGAACTAAATTCCACACCCAACACTCATAAGATAGATCATGGGCCCCTGCCACCCTAATATATATACTAGGGCAGATTCTCTATCGTCTTCTTCCTTCGCTTCGGCGAAGTTCTCCTTTCACAAATCGACTGACCCAAATTATACTACTAGTACGTATTATGTATAGTAGGAACACGAAGAAATGAGTAGTAGTACCAACCAGAAGAAGAATAGTAGTAATACATACTAGCACATACTAAAGAGTTCAAACAACGAGAAAGAACATACTAACATAGTTCTCCTGGGGCTCAGCACAACACACCCCTGAAATAAAACTAAGCAACTAGTCCGCTTGACACTTTAGTAGAACCAGCATGAGCAACGACACTGCCACACCTTACTCGGAGTCCTTGTCCACGTCCTCAACTTCATCCTCGTCCCTCTTCCTTTTCCTCTTCGCCTACACTTCTTTGCTTGATCTGGACACTGGGCTCTGCTTCTTCATCCAACCCTTGTAGATATTTAAACAAAGGTACGCATCCGTTGCTGCGTACGCAATGTGATCTTCATCTAGTGTCTTCGACTCCCATGCATGATGAAACTTGGGATGACACCCACTTAGTTTGTTTTTGAGCTTTCATAAACTTATAGCTCTAGTGCATTCGTTGCATCGCAATCCCTACTCACTCACATTGATATCTATTGATGGGCATCTCCATAGCCCGTTGATACGCCTAGTTGATGTGAGATTATCTCCTTCTTTTTGTCTTCTCCACAACCACCTTCTATTCCACCTATAGTGCTATGACCATGGCTCACGCTCATGTATTGAGAGAAAGTTGAAAAAGTTTGAGAACATTAAAAGTATAAAACAATTGCTTGGCTTGTCATCGGAGTTGTGCATGATTTGAATATTTTGTGTGATGAAGATGGAGCATAGCCATACTATATAAATTTGTAGGGATAAGCTTTCTTTGGCCATGTTATTTTGAGAAGACATAATTCTCGTGTTAGTATGCTTGAAGTATTATTGTTTTTATGTCAATATTAAACTTTTGCAAATCATACAGACCTGAACATTCATGCCACAATAAAGAAGTATTACATGGATAAATATGTTGGGTAGCATTCCACATTAAAAATTCTATTTTTATCATTTACCTACTCGAGGACGAGCGGGAATTAAGCTTGGGGATGCTTGATACGTCTCCAACGTATCCATAATTTTTTATTGTTCCATGCTATTATATTATCTGTTTTGGATGTTTTATATGCATTTATATGCTATTTTATATTCTTTTTGGGACTAACCTAATAACCTAGAGCCTAGTGCCAGTTCCTGTTTTTTCCTTGTTTTTGAGTTTCGCAGAAAAGGAATACCAAACGGAGTCCAAATGGAATAAAACCTTTGCGATGATTTTTCTTGGACCAGAAGACATCCAGGAGACTTAGAGATGAACTCGGAGGAGCCACGAGGTGGCCACAAGGACGGAGGGCACGCCCAGGGGGTAGGGCACGCCCCCCAACCTTGTGGGCCCCTCGTGCACCTCCTGACCTAATTCTTTCGCCTATATATACCCATATATCCCCAAACCAACAAGGGCATCCACAAAAACACTTTTCCACCGCCGCAACCTTCTGTACCTATGAGACCTCATCTAGGTGCCTTTTTGGGCGTCCTGCCGGAGGGGGCTTCAATCACAGAAAGCTTCTACATCAACTCTATTGCCCTTCCGATGAAGCATCGGTAGTTTATTTCATACCTACGGGTCCATAGCTAGTAGCTAGATGGCTTCTTCTCTCTCTTTGATTCTCAATACCATGTTCTCCTCGATGTTCTTGGAGATCTATCTGATGTAATATTCTTTTGCGGTGTGTTTGCCGAGATCCGATGAATTGTGGATTTATGATCAGCTTATCTATGAATATTATTTCAATCTCCTCTGCATTCTTTTATGCATGATTTGATATCTTTGTAATTCTCTTAGAACTATCAGTTTGGTTTAGCCAACTAGATTGGTTTTTCTTGCAATGGGAGAAGTGCTTAGCTTTGGGTTCAATCTTGCAGTGTCCTTTCCCAATGACAGTAGGGGCAGCAAGGCACGTATTGTATTGTTGCCATCGAGGATAAAAAGATGGGGTTTTCATCATATTGCTTGAGTTAATTCCTCTACACCATGTCATCTTACTTAATGCATTACTCCGTTCTTTATGAAGGTAATACTCTAGATGCATGCTGGATATTAGTCGATGTGTGGAGTAATAGTAGTAGACGCGGAATCGTTTTGGTCTACTTGACACGGACGTGATGCCCATATTCATGATCATTGCCTTAGATATCGTCATAACTTTGCGCTTTTCTATCAATTGCTCGGCAGTAATTTGTTCACCCACCGTATTATTTGCTATCATGAGAGAAGCATCTAGTGAAACATATGGCCTCGGGTTTATTTTCCATCATATAAGTTTCCAATCTACAATATTAGTTTCCAATTTACTATTTTCGCAATCTTTTACTTTCCGATCTATAAACCAAAAATACCAAAAATATTTACTTTACCGTGTATCTATCTCTATCAGATCTCACTTTTACAAGTAACCGTGAAGGGATTGACAACCCCTTTATCGCGTTGGGTGCAAGTTGTTGTTTGTTTGTGCAGGTATTTGGTGACTTGTGTGTTGTCTCCTACTGGATTGATACCTTGGTTCTCAAACTGAGGGAAATACTTATCTCTACTTTGTTGCATCACCTTTTCCTCTTCAAGGGAAAAACCAACGCAAGCTCAAGAAGTAGCAGGAAGAATTTCTAGCGCTGTTGCCGGGGAGATCTACGCCAAGTCAAGACATACCAAGTACCCATCAGAAACTCTCATCTCTTGCATTACATTATTCGACATTCGCCTATCGTTTTCCTCTTCCCCACTTCTAAAATGATTTTTGAAAAGATTTGCCTTTTCTTCGCCCCTCTTCCGTTTGTCTTTTTCGTTTGCTTTTTGTGTGCTCGTGTGTTGGATTGCTTGCTTTGTCACGATGGCTCAAGAGAATACCAAATTGTGTGACTTTTCCAACAGCAATAATAATGATTTTATTATTACTCCGATGGCTCCCGCTACTAATGCCGAATTTTGTGAAATTAATGTCGCTTTGTTGAATCTTGTTATGAAAGATCAATTTTCTGGCCTTCCTAGTGAAGATGTCGCTTCCCATTTAAACAATTTCGTTGATTTATGTGATATGCAAAAGAAAAAAGATGTGGATAATGAGATTTTTAAATTGAAGCTATTTTTGTTCTCACTTCGAGATCGTGCTAAAACTTGGTTTTCATCTTTGCCTAAATATAGTATTGATTCATGGAATAAGTGTAAAGATGCTTTATTTCCAAGTACTCTCCTCCTGCTAAGATCATCTCCCTTAGAAATGATATTATGAATTTTAAGCAACTTAATCATGAACATGTTGCACAATCTTGGGAGAGGATGAGATTGATGATACGAAATTGCCCTACTCATGGTTTGAATTTGTGGATGATTATACAAAAAATTTATGCCGGATTGAACTTTTCTTCTCGAAATCTTTTAGATTCGGCCCCAGGAGGCACTTTTATGGAAATTACTCTAGGAGAAGCTACTAAAATCCTAGATAATATTATGGTAAATTATTCTCAATGGCATAGCGAAAGATCTTCTACTAGTAAAAAAGTGCATGCAATTGAAGAGATTAATGTTTTGAGTGGAAAGATGGATGGGTTTATGAAATTGATTGCTAGTAAGAGTGCTTCTATTGATCCTAATGATATGCCTTTGTCTACTTTGATTCAAAATAATAATGAATCTATGGGTGTGAATTTTGTTGGTAGGAATAATTTTGGTAATAACGTCTATAGAGGTAATTTTAATCCTAGGCCATTTCCTTGTTATTCCTCTAATAATTATGGTAATTCCTACAACAATTCTTATGAAAATTATAATAAGATGCCCTCTGATTTTGAGAATAGTGTTAAAGAATTTATGAGTTCGCAAAAGAATTTCAATGCTTTGATTGAAGAAAAATTGCTTAAGATTGATGATTTCGCTAGGAACATGGATAGAATTTCTCTTGATGTTGATTCTTTGAAACTTAGATCTATTCCATCCAAGCATGATATTAATGAGTCTCTCAAAGCTATGAGAATTTCCATTGATGGGTGCAAAGAAAGAACCGCTAAGATGCGTGCTAAACGAGATTGGTTTGTAAATATGTGTTCTTCTAGTTTCCGTGAGAATAATGATGAATATCTTAAAGTGAATGATGTGACTCCTATTGAATATTTGTTTTCCAATATAAATCTTGATAAAGATGGGACTGGAGATGAGTCAACTTTAGTTAAAAGGCGTCCCAATGATTCGGAGTTTTTAGATCTTGATGCAAAAATTGATAAAAGTGGGATTGGAGAGGTCAAAACTTTAAGTAGGAGTGAACCCACTCTTTTGGATTTCAAGGAATTTAATTATGATAATTGTTATTTAATAGATTGTATTTCCTTGTTGCAATCCATGTTGAATTCTCTTCATGCTTACAATCAAAACAAAGCTTTTACTAAACATATCGTTGATGCTACGATGCAATCTTTTGAAGAAAAGCTTGAATTGGAAGTTTCTATCCCTAGAAAACTTTATGATGAGTGGGAACCTACTATTAAGATTAACATTAAATATTATGAGTGACATGCTTTGTGTGATTTGGGTGCTAGTGTTTCCACGATTCCAAAAACTTTATGTGATGTGCTAGGTTTCCGTGAATTTGATGATTGTTTTTTAAATTTGCATCTTGCGGATTCCACTATTAAGAAACCTATGGGAAGGATTAATGATGTTCTTATTGTTGCAAATAGGAATTATGTGCCCGTAGATTTCATTGTTCTTGATATAGATTGCAATCCTACATGTCCTATTATTCTTGGTAGACCTTTCCTTGGAACGATTGATGCAATTATTGATATGAAAGAAGGAAACATTAGATTTCAATTTTGTTAAGGAAGGGCATGAAACACTTTTTAAAAAAATGCCATATGAATCAATTATGAGAGCCACTTATGGATTGCATACCAAAGATGACAATACCTAGATCTATTCGTGTTTTTATGCCTAGCTAAGGGCGTTAAACAATAGCGCTTGTTGGGAGGCAACCCAATTTTATTTTTGTTCTTACTTTTTAGGTCCTGTTTTGCATTAAATAATTTATCTAGCCTCCTGTTAGATGTGGTTTTTGTGTTTTAGTTAGTGTTTGTTCCAAGTAAGACCTTCGGGATAGCTTATGGTGATGGTTGATTTGATCTTGTTGAAAAACAGAAACTTTTGCGCCTAGGAGATTAATCGTAATTTTTAATAGAAGCGCGATAAAATACTGATTCTTTTTTTAGAAGGTTAATAAGAAAATATCTTAGGTTGTCCTAATTTTCAGAATTTTTGGAGTTACATAAGTATTCGAAATCTCCATATTGCTACAGACTGTTGTGTTTTTAACAGATTCTGTTTTCTATGTGTTGTTTGCTTATTTTGATGAATCTATGGGTAGTATCGGGGGATATGAACCATGGAAAAGTTGGAATACAGTAGATATTACACCAATATAAATAAAGAATGAGTTCACAACAGTATCGAAAGTGATGATTTATTTTCTTATACTAATGGAGCTTATGAGATTTTCTGTTGAGTTTTGTGTTGTGAAGTTTTCAAGTTTTGGGTAAGGATTCGATGGACTATGGAATAAGGAGTGGCAAGAGCCTAAGCTTGGGGATACTCCCAGGGGCCTATAGCAAGATGGCTGGATGGTTGTAGGTGGTACTCCCAGGGGCCGGACATCCGGGGCTTGGGGCGGATGTCCGGGTCCTGGAGACTTCTCCGGTTGCTTCCGTCGTTCCTCTTCATCCGTGAACTTCGGGACTTGTCCGTCTTCACGTGCATCTTCGAGAGTGCCTTCTTGATACTTGATCATGCACAACATTGTTCACACACGAACACGTCACCATATACCTCCAACGTCGAGGGTCATGCACCGCAGCTCACATCGAAGGAGACCCGTCCGGAAGCGCGGTACGCAAGCAATCCGACGGGCGCTTTTGAGCAACCCTACGCGCCTGGGAGGGACCCCGTCTGGACACACGGCGGCTATGGGCTGCCTTAGGTCGGTTTTCCTGCCCCTAGAGGCTCGAGGATCGCTGTCCTTCAACACGAAAAACGAGAGAGAAAAAAACAAGGGAGAGATGTAAAACTAGGGTAAAAGGTAGATGAGTTTTGTGATTGTGTGTTATTTTTCAATCGGTCGTCACCCTTAGGTATATAAGAGGCGGATGGACTTCCCGTGCAAGGAAAGATTCATAATTCACGTTCAGAACCCTAGATGGGTCCAACTCAAAATCCAAACTTTCCAAAACTGTTCGGTTTACAAAATGGCTGCATCATGCGGGTCATGTTTGAGGCAGTAAACGGCCTCGGATGGAAACGTGCCCAAAAGCAATCTTGACCGTTTTGACGAGACGAACAACTTTCATGTTGAACGTTTTTTTATCAGAGGCCATATTGAGGGGGGTTTCGGCTGTTTTTTGAAGTCTGCGACAGAAAAATTCAAAATCCGGACAAACATCCACGGAGTGTCCGACGAACCTAGGAGAAATCCAAAACCCGGATGATCATTCCCGGAGTGTCCGGCCATCCTGATGCAGCCGCGCATTTTTGGCTCAAACTTTTGCATACGAACTCCGATTGAGACGTTTTGTATATCAGAATCAACCGCTTCGACGAGACACACAACTTTCATATTGAAACTTTTTACATTTGAGGCCATCTTAATTGGGTTTCAAGTCATTCTTTAATCTGGTATCAACATGAGCATCTCTGGACTTGTCATAACTTTTGCATCCGAGCTCCATTTTAGACCATCTTCATATGCATCTTGATCTTCTCGAAGAGATCCATCCCATGGTGACTCTCAATAATAAGTTTGAATTAATCTTGATATAGCTTCAAGCTACTCTTCATGATCGTGCCACTTTTGAGCGTCAACACATGCCCCCCTGCTTTTTGGCAAAGCTAGCGTGCCGAAAAATAACTTGTACCATGTTTTCTCTAAGGACGATGTGAACACTCCATTGGCCATTTATATGTGCTTAGGGAGATAATTATATATCAGTCATGCTTATTCTTAGGGTGATAATTCTATATCGGCCTTTGATTTTAAATTTTTGTTTACATCATACCTTGGAACTGATTACCACCAATCAGCTTTAAAGAGATAGGAATGAACCCGTTCCGCGTAGCACTAAGGAAATCAAACTCCGAGAGGTTGCGCCTTGTTAAGAAAGTAACATCGGGATGATTCCAATCCACCGGCGCACCGGCCAAAGCAACACAAGCCGAATTATCAGCATGAATGACTTCTACTTCGTCATCGACCCATTGTATTAAGAATTGGTGCACGGTAGATGGCACGCACTGGTTAGCATGAATCCAATCACGGCCTAATATAACATTATAGTTACCTTGCACCTCGACGATGAAGAATGTGGTGGCCAAAGTTTTGCTTCCCACAGTGAGTTCCATGCACATCACACCTTTGGCCTCTGTCTTTTCTTTACCGTCAAATCCGCTAAGTACCATATTGGTCTTCATCAATGCATCATCATGTAATCCCAACTTCTTGAAGACCGAATAGGGCATAAGATTTACCACAGCACCACCATGAACGAGCATCCTAGCAACCGGTGATCCGTTAATATGACCTTTGAGGTACAATGGCTTCAAGTGTTTCACTGGTTCTTTCAGCTTCTCAAAGATAGTGTTATTAGGACCAAAATCCAGCTGGGACACCTCCTCTTCTCCACCTATAGCACGAAACTCGACAGGTAAGTAATACACCATATTAGTATCCATACCTTTCAGAACCGGCATAGATTCGTAATCCACCAGCTCATCTTCATCTCCCAATGTGTATATTGGGCTTAAAGTTTCCTCAACTGAAGGGGATCTTTCAGGTGGTGTGGACGATGTAATAGGGGTCGCATCATCCTCTTTTGGTGGTGAAGGTATTGTTGTAGCTAATGTAGAAGCATCTGTGTTTTCTTTTTGTTTGGGCCTCCGCACTTTTTTTGTGAGTGCCATGGGCCGAATTTCATGGAACAATTCGTCCCTTTGCTTCTCTTCTTTTCTCTCTACCTTCTCGTGGTTCCTCATACGTTGTAATCTTCTTTTCATGGTCTTAGTTAAACCGGGAGGACACCACTTAGGTTGAGTATATTTGGGATCCCTAGGTTTGGTCTTGCTTGGAGAAATTTTTGTTGTCTGATTAGCACCATAGCTCAAACGTCCTTGTGTGGGATAATAAAGCCTCTCGCGAGCAGGCATTCTAGGTGCTGCCCACCCCATATGAAAAGCATAAGGAACCATTGGGGGCTGCCCCCATCATCCATTGAAGTCTCGCATGTAATATGGTGCATAGGGGGTTGTGACATCCATGGTGTCGGTGCCCATGACCCATATGGCCTTGCATAGCGTGGAAACTCGTGCTCCGGAGGCGATCTTGAATGCTTTGAATGTGGTGTCCGATTAGAGCTAGAACCGGTCGATTGACTTGCATATTTCGATAGCAGCATATCAAAAGTTGGCTTGATTCGCTTGCGCTTAGCTTCACTCTTTTTCCCACTTGACAACTTATGAATTCTTGGGCTTGATAAATTTAACATGAGCATCTTCTCGTACTTGTGGTTGCCCCCCGAGTGCAGGATTTTTTCTGGTGATCTTCAATACTTCCTTGCCATCGGGTTGCTTATCAAGCACAACCTCTCTTCCCAAGACTTTGTTGCCCTCCTTGCCTTTCCTGGGTTCACCAATAACAACATTATCTTTATTAGCAGATTCAGCTATGCTAGGACGAATTAACATTTTCTTTCCCTCCAAGTCCATGGTGTTTATCGGGAAGGGTTGTTTATCAACTTGCATCTCGGCAAAATTCAATCGTCCATCATTAATGGCCGATTGTATCTTTCACCGAAAAACATTGCAATCGTTAGTAGCATGAGAAAATGAATTATGGTACTTGCAATAAGCACGCCGTTTCAGCTCGTCAAACAGCGGTATGGTGTGTGATATTCTAATCATCTTATCTTGCAAGAGAGAATCAAATATTTTATCACACTTAGATATATCAAAAGTAAACTTCATCTCCTCATCACGATTCTTGCGAATCGGCTTAAGAGCATTGCATGTATAGGGTTTGGCCTTTGAGCACCAAACAAACTCAGTAGTATAGACATCAACCTGATCGTCTGAATTATCATCATTGTATTCAACCATATGCATTCTAGGATGATCGGTTGTAGACCTATGAACCTCTTTACTTCGACTCTCTTGAGCCAAACTTTTTGCAAGACCTAGTTAATATTCAAAAACTCATAACTTTCTAGCTTCTCTTTAATGTGAGTTTTTAAACCAATAAGAACAAGATCCGCCAAGTATATCTAAGTTATCACTAAGCTATAACATCGGTTCTTTATATCTCTAAAACTCTTGACATAATCGATAACTGACTCATCATGTTTCTGCCTAACCGATGTAAGATGTGACAACTTAAGCTCATCATGAAACTTTTGCTCTAATTGCAACCATAAGAGAATTGAGCAATGTGGTAAAGCAGCAAACCATGAAAATGCGGTACCAGTTAAAGATAATGGAAATAAATGCACTTTCAGTTCTTCTATAGAACTCGCTTCACCCAACTGCGCTAGATATTGACTAACATGCTCCCATGTTGTTTTCGTGCCCTCACCACTAAATTTGACAAAATCAGGAACCTTATAACCTCGAGGGTACAAAACTGCATCAAAGTGTTCAGGGTAAGGCTTTTGGTGCACACGACTCTTTTCTTTCGGCTCATTTCCGAAAGTTTCTAGAAACATCTTATGCACATCCTCCCTTAATTTAGCTAAAATTGGATCTGAGGTAGATGAAGATGTTTGTGGCAATGACATAAGAGCAACTTGAGTACTAGCTAGTGGTGCAACTTGTGGGATGGGCTCCGAACCATCATTCGGTGGAAGACCAAACATGCTTGCGCCTATGGGTGGTGTGACAAAGTGATTCGGCGTTGACGCCGAATTGGGCACACTCATAATAGGATTAGGATATGCAGGTGTAGCCACAAGCTGGTTGGTTTGACTAGGGTAAAAATTCAACGGCATACTATATTGTTGTTGTATACGAGGTGCCAATGAAATAGGTAAAGTTGGACTAGGGTTTTCAGATACACCAACAGTACCACTAGATGACGGAGGCATATTTTTCTTAGCATTAGTATTTGCTACAAAAGAATTGTATGTCATCACATTACCCTTACTAACAAGACTTTCAATCATAGCCACTTGCTCTGGAGAAAAAACTTTACTCACAGTGATTACATCTTATTCGTCGATGAGGGGAGGAAAAATGATGTTCCCAACCGGAGTGATGTTGCCTTGACGGTCCTTCTTGAAACTTGCAAGAAATGCCTCTAAATCCTCCTCCTCATGCTTCTTCTTGAGCGCTTCAAAAGCCTCTTCACGCTGCTTCTTGCGCGTTTCATAGGCTTGGCGATGTTCCTCCGATAGCTCATCAAGACTGGGCTTAATGATGTTATCAGCGTCAACTTCTGAGGGCTTGGGGAGATTGGACATGGTTGATGATGATTCTTGATCTTTCTTCCCCAGCGGAGTCATCAAAAAGTGTGTTCGCACACGAACACGTCACCGTGTACCTCCATTACCAAGGGTGATGCACCGCAGCTCACGTCAAAGGACACTCATCCGGAAGCGCGGTACGCAAGCAATCTGGCGGGCGCTTTTGAGCACCTGAAACCCCACGTGCCCGGGAGGGACCCCGACTGGACGCACGGCGGCCATGGGCTGCCCTAGGTCGGTTCTCCCGCCCCTAGAGGCTCGAGGATCGCTGCCCTTCAACATGAAGAATGAACAAAGAACGAGAGAGAAAGAACAAGGGAGAGATGTAAAAGTATGGTAAAAGGTAGATGAGTTTTGCGATTGTGTGTTGTTGTTCAATCGGTCGTCACCCCTTAGATATATAAGAAGCGGATGGACTTCCCGTGCAAGGAAAGATTTATAATTCACATTCAAACGCCTAGATGGGTCCAACTCGGAATCCAAACTTTCCAAAATTGTTCGGTTTACAACCTGGCTGCATCTTGCGGGTCATGTTTGAGGCAGTAAGCGACCATGGATGGAAACGTGCCCAAAAGCAATCTTGACTGTTTCGACGAGACGAACGACTTTCATGTTGAACATTTTTTTGTCATAGGCATCTTGAGGGGGGTTTTGGCTGTTTTTCGAAGTCTGCAACAGAAAAATCCAGAATTCGGACAAACATCCACTGAGTGTCCGGGCAACCTCAGAGAAATCCAAAACCCGGATGATCATTCCCGGAGTGTGCGGCCATCCTGATGCATTCGCGCATGTTTGGCTCTAACTTTTGTATACGAACTCCTATTGAGACGGTTTTTATATCAAAATCAACCGCTTCGAAGATACGCACAACTTTCATGTTGAAACTTTTTCCGGTTGAGACCATCTTAATTGGGTTTCAAGTCATTCTTTAATCTGGTGTCAACATGGGCATCTCTGAACTTGTCATAACTTTTGCATCCGAGCTTCGTTTTAGACCATCTTCATATGCATCTTGATCTTCTCGAAGAGAGCCAGCCCATGGTGACTTTCAATAATAAGTTTGAATTAATCTTGATATAGCTTCAAGCTACTCTTCATGATCGTGCCACTTTTGAGTGTCAACAAACATCCCGGACTTAGGTAGTAACCATGTCTCGAGTGGATCATATGGAATATCACCAAGGAAGGAAGTCACCTCCGTCTCAAGGGCTCTAGCTCGTGCTCGTGTCATTGGTCCTCTTCGCACTTGATGAGACGATGGTAGGTCCATGGGGATGACCATAGGATGCTCCGCATCATCCCCCCCCCCCCCTTGTGAAAGATCCAACCTCGGATCGAAATCCTCATCACCATGGTAGGGAGAGAGATCGTTCATGTTGAAGATATCACCCACAGAGTAATTGTCGCATGGTAAGTCGATCTTGTACGCATTGTTGTAGTAGCATGCGAGCACCTTGAAGGGTCCGTCGGCTTGTGGTCATAACTTGGACTTTTGTTCATTGGGGAAGTGTTCCTTGCGAAGGTGTAGCCATACAAGATCTCCAATATTGAATATCATGGGTTGCTTGTTGATGTTGAGCTTGGTCGCGAGTCATTGTACTTGGCTCTTGATGGTGTGCCTTGTAGCTTCATGCATCTTCTTGAGGTAGTTCACTCGTGCACTCGCGTCCATGTTGATGCGCTCTTGTAGTGGTAGGGGAAGAATGTCCAATGGGGACAACGGGTTGAAGCCGTAGACGACCTCGAAGGGGGACTTGCCGGTAGTCGAATGTCTTACACGGTTGTAGGTGTACTCGGCGATGGGTAGACACTCCTTGATGTTCTTATTTATCAACACGCGTGGTAGAGTGGAGAGCGTCTGGTTTGTGACCTCCGTTTGGCCGTCAGTTTGTGGATGGTATGCCGAAGAGAACAAGAGCTTGATTCTGAGCTTGGCGCATAAGGTCTTCCAAAAGTAGCTCAAGAACTTGATGTCGCGGTCCGAGACAATCGTCTTTGGCACTCCATGTAGGCGCAAGATTTCCCTACAAAAAAGATTTGCAACATGTGCAGCATCATCTATCTTGTTGCATGGTATGAAATGTGCCATTTTAGAGAATCGGTCCACAACAACAAACACAGAATCTTTGCCATTTCGAGTTCGAGGCAAACCAAGCACAAAGTCCATACTAATATCTTCCCATGGGTGATACAGAATAGGAAGTGGCATATAGAGACCATGTGATTGAACTTTAGACTTAGCTTTGCGACATGTAGAGCATCGGTTGGTGAAGCGTGAGACGTCGCGGAACATCTTGGGCCAAAAGTAGTTCTTTGAGAGCGTAGCAAAGGTCTTGTCACGTCTGAAGTGTCCCATAAGTCCTACATGAGCTTCTTGCAAAAGTAACAAATGAAGAGAAGACTCGGGAATACATAATTTGTTAGCTCTCATAAGATAATCATCTTTGATGTAATAGCGTTCCCAAGATGTATGCGTTAAACACATAGTTTTAGATAGCCGGCTATAGCCCCGCATAGCTATTTGAGCATGTTGCTACTAAATGATTTCTTGTACAAATTGCCACTATAGCCGTTTTTAAGGGTCACCACTATATGCCATAGCTCGTTATTTAAAACATTGGTTAAACATTTGGCATAAGGAATAGCAAAAAGTAGGATCATGCGCATACAAGTCTTTTATGTGCTCAAAGCTAATGACATTCAATTCAAGTTGGGTAACAAGCATGCATCTATGGGAAAGAGAATCCGCCACAACATTTTCCTTACCTTTGATATACTTGATGACATAAGGAAATGACTCAATGAATTCACTCCACTTAGCATGACGCTTGTTCAACTTAGTTTGACCCTTAAGGTACTTAAGTGTTTCATGATCCGTATGAAGAATGAACTCATGAGGACGGAGATAATGCTCCCAAACATGCAAGACTCTCACTAAAGCATATAACTCTTTATCATAGATGGGGTAGTTAAGTTGTGCTCCGGAAAGTTTCTCACTAAAGTAAGCTATGGGGTGCTTCTCTTGCATTAACACACCTCCTATGACGTACCCACTAGCGTCGCGATAGATCTCAAATGGTTTATCAAAGTTGGGTAATGCTAGCAAAGGGGCATGCGTAAGAAAATTCTTAAGTTCATTGAATGTGGTATCTTGAGATGATCCCCAAACAAAGAGTGCATTTTTCTTACTCAAGGCTTGAAAAGGTAAAGCGATGGTGCTAAAATCCTTCACGAATCGACAATAAAATCTGGCTAGGCCAAGAAAACTACGCACTTGCTGCAAGTTTGTTGGTTGGGGCCAAGTTTTAATAGCATTGATCTTAGATTCATCAACATGAACACCCTTAGAAGACACAACGAAACCCAAGAAAACAAGCTTATCAACACCAAAAAGGCATTGTCCATATTAGCATAAAGGCGCTCTTTTCTAAGAGTTTGCAAAATGGTTCTAAGATGGGTGACATGATCTTTGAGAGATTTGCTAAATACAAGAATATCGTCAAAATAGACCACAACAAATACACCAATGTAGGGCCTAAGAACAAAATGCATGACTCGCATGAATGTACCGGGTGCTTCGGATAAGCCCATTGGCATGACCAACCATTCATACAGGCCAAACTTGGTTTTCAAAGCGGTTTTCCATTCATCACCTTCTTGGATGAGTATTTGGTAATAGCCACTTTTAAGGTCAATTTTCGAGAAAATGGTGGCTCCACTAAGCTCATCTAGCATGTCGTCTAAGCGTGGAATGGGGTAGCGATATCTAACCGTGATAGCATTGATAGGACGACAATCGGAACACATGTGATATGTACCATCTTTCTTGGGAATAAGGATTACCTATACGGCACATGGGGTCAAGCTTTCTCGTACATGGCCATTGTCAATGAGTTGTTGAACTTGATGTTGGATCTCCTTGGTTTCCTCAGGGTTAACGCGGTAGGGAGCCTTGTTAGGAATCGGTGCTCCGGGGATGAGGTCGATGCGGTGTTCGATGCCTCGTAGTGGAGGTAGTCATGGAGGTAGCTCGTCGGGGAAAACATCTTGGAATTCCTGCAATAGAGAAGATAACACTAAAGGTAGATTGTGAGAGGTGTTAGTTGTTGTTGCCTCGTCCTTGCACAAAAGGACATAGTGCATAACACTTGATGGGTTCTCACACACTTCTCTCATCTCACTTTTGGTGGCAAATAGTACTAAGTTTTTGTTGTCGCTGAAAGTGCGTTATATCGACTAGAGGGAGGGTGAATAGGCGATTTTTATGAAATTCTTCACTGAGGAATTTTCCGATGAGGAAATTCCTTAACGAAGAACTACTAGCAGCGGAATGAGTACTCAAAAGTCAACATAACAGAATACAAGCATAGTCTTCATGATGAAATGAAGACGGGCACAGAGTACAGAAGCGTAAGCATAGGATAACACAGGATGAAGACAAACAGACTAAAGAAATTGAACTGAGGAAATTGAGAAAGTCTTCAGTCAAAGTCTTCAAACACAGATATGAACAAGCACACAACACAGTTATGAGGAAATGGAAGAGCTGAGGAAATAGAACCAGTAAGCTTGGTGAAGACCATGATTTGGTAGACCAGTTCCAACTGTTGTCTCAGTTATACGTCTGGTTGGAGCGGCTGAGTATTTAAACTCGAGGACACACAGTCCCGGACACCCAGTCCTGAACACGCAGCTCAGGACACCCAGTCCTCACCGTATTCTCCTTGAACTAAGGTCACACAGACGTCGTCCAATCACTCGTGGTAAGTCTTCAGGCGACTTCCAAACCTTCACAAACTCAGTCACTCGGCGATCCACAATTCCTCTTGGATGCTCTAGACCATGACGCCTAACCGTCTGGAAGAAGCACAGTCTTCAAAGGTAACAAGCGTCGGATCCACGCAGGATCAATCTCTTCAGTGATGCTCAATCACTTGGGGTTTGTAGGTGTTTGGGTTTGGGGTTTTGGGTTTTTCCTCACTTGATGATTTTCGCTCAAAGTCCTCGGAGGATGGGTTGCTCTCAAATGACAAGTGTCAGTTTCTCTCGGAGCAGCCAACCAACTAGTGGTTGTAGGGGGCGGCTATTTATAGCCTAGGGAGCAGCCCGACATGATAAGACATAAATGCCCTTCAATGATATGACCGTTAGGTGGATAGATATTTTGGGATAGCTGGCGCATAGCACAGCAACGGTCGGAATTTTAAGTAGCAAAATCCTGAGGGCTATCATGTTCCTCACTGTGTAGGCAATCCGCACTGACGAATTCCTAACTCCTCAGTCAGGACAAATTTCTCAGAGACTTCATTTTTAGGGGTCGACTTTCTCTGTAAATATCAAGCTCCTCATAGACTTATAGACCTGTGTACACTCACAAATGCATTAGTCCCTTAACCTATAAGTCTTCAATACACCAAAATCACTAAGGGGCACTAGATGCACTTACAATCTCCCCCTTTTTGGTGATTGATGACAATATAGGTTAAGTTTTCAACGGGGATAAACATATGAAGTGTAACTACTGATATTGAGGAATTTGATTGCAAGATATATAAGAACTCCCCCTGAAGATGTGCATAGTGAGGAATTTGCTTTTGAAGCAATGCACACTTGAAGAGTTGAATCATGGAGATCTCCCCCTATATCTTGTAATTCATACACGCATTTGACATATAACAGTGAAGAATTTGAAATGCATGATGAAATATGGTGACTGATGTAATTCAGCATGCGTGCAATAATATTGACGAGGAATAAGCATGCAGAAAAACGTATCAAGAGTATCAGAGCACCATCGGGTTTAAGTTTACAACTCAATCCAATAAAGTCTCAGAAGAATGAGAGTTGTAACTTAACAAAAAAACGCCCATATAGAAAGACCCGCTTGAAGAATAACTCAAAATTCTCCCCCTTTGTCATCAAATGACCAAAAGGATCGAATATGAGGACTAATGCCCCTGAAGAATATCAAGTTGATGAAGGAGCGTCAGCGTTGTTGGGGTCGTTTGTCGTAGTAAGGCCTGCTGCAGTGTCGTCCAAGTCTTCATTTTCATCAGTGACGCGGGATGAAGAATATGAGCTGGCCACCAGAGAAGGAACCTTGACCTTCTTGAATTTCTTCGGTGGAGGTGCAGACCAGTCAAAATTTTCATTGAGACCCATTTTCTTCAGATCTTCTTCACCATACAGATGTGACAGGATTGCCCAGGTGCGACCGAAGACTTGATGGAGGTAGTAGTGGTTTTTCTTCACTGCATTGTGTGTGGCAGTCATGTTGTGAAGAAGTGAACCAAACTGACGCTTAACCCATTTGTGATTTCGATCCACCTTCTGGTGAAGACTAAGCAGAAGTTCACGGTCAGTCATCACGCGCGGAGCAGTGGCTTGAGGAGTGGACTTGGGTGCATTGGCAGAGTCATGTGTGGCAGAGTCATCATTGGTGGAATAAGATGTAGCTTTGCGAAACTGACCATCCAATGGACGAATGCCTTCATCTATTACAGCTGGTGCCTTGCCTTTTCCATCAACTGAGGAATATGTCTGCTTGAGGACTTCAATTGGGGGCAAGTAGCTGAGGTGATTCTGGAAATCAGCTTTGTAGTTGAGTGAAGACCTTGTCCTGAGGAATCTCGTAATCCAAGGTGCATAAGACTTCAGCTCAAACGGAGACAGTGCAACATTTGCCATAGTCCTCATGAAGAAATCGTGATAATTGACAAGGATGCCATGAACTATGTTGAATACCAGATTCTTCATGATGCCAACAATTTCCTCATCAGATGAGTCGTGGTCTTTGATAGGACTGATTGTCCTCGTAAGAATACGATAGACAGTTCTGGACACGTACAACAATTCCTTCATGAGGAATTTGGTTCTTGGTGCTTGACCTGGCTTCAAAGGTTTCATCAGCACCTGCATGTAATGATGTGTGAGCTCAGGTTCACTGTAGATGCAGCGAGCTTCTTCAAGGGGAGGACTGAGTGGTAGAGCACGAAGCAATTCAGAGGCTGGTGCAGTGTAGTGAGTGTTTTCAGACATCCAGTCCAGCACCCATGAATTCACATCTTCAGCATCTTCGGTGATGTGCAGCGTTGCATAGAATTGAAGAATCAATTCTTCATTCCAATTGCAGATGTCAGAGCAAAATTTTAGCAGTCCAGCGTCATGAAGAACACTGAGGACTGGTGCGAAGCACAGCAGAGATTCCATATCCACGTGAGGAATATGCTCATGGTAGAAGATTTTCTCCTCGTTGAACAACACTGAGGAATAGAAATTGGCTTGACTAGCAGTCCAGAAACGCCTCTTCCTAATGCGAGCAGAGTTATATGGGTTGTAATCTTCGAAGAATACGTGCTCGCCAAAGAAATCATCAGCCTTGTAACTTCTGCTTGCGTGAGAATGGATCCTTTGGCTTCGGCAGAGGAGTGTCAGTGAGTTGCATCACGACCTCAGGAATCTCAATCGCAGGTTCTTCAGGCTGAGGAATTTCTGGTTCCTCCTCAGTGGCAGTCTGCGTCGTTGGTTGTTCAGCAGTAGCAGTTTCTTCAGTGCTAGTGGCTGGAATTTCCTCATGGACAGATGTAGTGGGATGAGTTTCTTCAGAGCCCATTTGTATAGTTTGTGTGGGGGACTGGGGAATTTTATGTAGAGGGGTGAACATTGGGGAGTTTGGATGCTGACTTTCCCAGAATTCATCACTGATTACGGGTGTGGAGCAGCCAACGTCCACATATTCATCTTCTATTTCTTCAATGCCAGCCTCTTCAGCTGTGAACTGAGCCATAGGCGAGGAGATGATAGGTGTTGAAGGGATCGCATCCACTTCAATTTCTTCATCCAACGATTCAGTCGAAGCAGCAGAAGGAGTTTCTTCATCAGATCCGCTGGGATCACATATTCTTCATCAAAAGGAACAAGGTCCTTTGATGGCCTGGTTGAGATGGGAACAATATCAATCGGATTTGCAAATGAACTTGTCATAGGCTTCATTTTCTTCGGAGCTGAAGAATCTAAAGCAACTGATGCTTTCCTTTTCTTCACTGCAGCACGCTCTGCAGCCTTTGTCTTCTTCACATCTGATGCAGATGGAAGAATTGGAGTTGAAGTTGGTGCAGGAGCAGCTGAGGAATCTGGTTGATGTTCTTCAAGCACAACTGATGCAGTTGCCCTGAGTTCTTCAGTTTCTTCAGGCGCACCACTAGTGGGTGCCCTGGCAATTTCTTCAGTGGCTGGAATGCAGTCATCAGCCCTGGAACTCACATTTTCTTCAGGAGCCTGATTGTCATCAGCGGTGCTGGCATTTTCTTCAGTAGGCTGAGCAGATGCTTCAGCCTGAGGAATTTCCTGTTGCGTTGGGGCTGCAACATTGGAAGTGAAGTTATCCGCAAGTTTCACAAAACAAACCTTGGCTCCAAGCCAATCAGCGCGATATGCGTCAAAGTCATCACTAAGTTTCTTGATCTCAGTCTGAATAGTGACAAGTTCTTCAGTTGTCATAGAGACAACGTTTTTCTTCAGATAGCGCTCTTTCTTGTACTGCGCTTTCTTGATCTGCCTGGCCTTCTCAAATTTCCACTTTTCTTCTTGAATGAAGTGGGTCAGCATGTGACTTTGGCCAGGAGTCAGCTTGAAGTCAGGCATGGGAGTGTTGGGGTCCTTGTGCCAGACATCAATGTAGTCGAGGATCAACTTGGGATCCAAAAGCAGTGGCACCTCTGATCATTTGGCTCTAGCAGCCCTGACCTGCCTGTCTCTGATGATTTCTGCAAGTTCATCATCATCAGCTTCGTCTTCTTCAGACGGTACTTGGAAAGCGACTTGTTTCTTTTGAGGACTTGGGCGAGGACCTCGTCTAGCAGTGGCCTTTGTCTTCAGCAGTGAGGGCCAGCTGAGGAACTTGGTGCAGCTGAGGAACTAGCTGAGACACCTGAGGCAATGGAGATGCCTGTAGCCCTTTGGCACGAGACGAGATGCACAGGTGCTGAGGATTTAGTCGGAACAGCTGAGGGCTTTGGCGGAGGAGCTGAGGACTTTGGAGGAACAGGAGCGGCATGAGGAATTGTCCGTGAGGGCTTTGAGGATTCTGGCCGTGAGGGCATTGCTGAGGAACTTGGCCTTGAGGGCATTGTTGGTGAAGCACTTGGCTTGCGCGCAGGCTTCTTTGACATAGCCTTCTTTGGCTTGACAGCAAAGGCCTCAGTAGAGGCAGAGGCAGCAGCAGCAGAGTCTTCATTGAATTTCCTCACTGCTTCTTTGGCTTGCTTAGCTAACTTGGCTTGACGCTTGGCCCATTCATCAGGATAGTCCTCACCGCGCTTGAGGCTGGTGGGATCAGCGATTTGGCTAGGTGCCAATGGAGCTCTTGGGCATGGAGGATTGAGTGCGAATTTCTTCATATACTTAGGAGTGACATATCTGTACTCCCTTCATTCTCTTGCCCATCTCCTCTCTATCTTCTGAATGCGCACTTTGCGCTCATTCTTGGTTTCCTCAGTAGGTGTGCAGTACCCAACATATATTTCATCAGGGATCTCAAACGTTGTATTTACCTCAGGCCTCTTTCCTCCCTTCTGTGGCTTCTTACCGTCAGCCATTTTCTTCAGTTGAGGAATTTGAACAATTGAATTTTCTGAAGAAGTATGCAACTTTTCTTCAAGGAACGCTGCAAATGAGTTAAGTTGATGAGAACCTAGTGATTCAGTAGCTGACATGTGTACCTGTGAACAGAATATAGTTGCGAGGAATTTGGAGAGGTCATATGCGTTCTCAGAGGGTTTTTCAAAAGAACAAGTTTGAGGAATTTGACCAGATGAGTCTTGAAGAATTTCACTAAACGTTCTTTGTCTTAGGTTCCAGAGTTGTATAGATTGAAGATCCACACAATTGAGGAATCTTGAAGAAAAATGATGCTTAGAGAAATGAATCAAGAACAGATGACTTGTGAGGTGTTTAGTGTGTGAAACTATGAAGAAAAACACCTTTGAAGATTTTGAAGATAATCATTCGAATCAACGAGGGTAGTAAAAGTAACTTTTAATTACCCTGGACGAAGAACACGACGAACTGGAGTAAGGAGATGTGAAGTTCGTCTGTGCAGATCTTCCACGCCCTAACTTGGCGGAGGAAGACGGCTACGGCGGCGGCGGAGTGAAGATTTCCGCGGTCGGCGCGAGTACGTCGGCAACGAGGTCGAGGCAGTGAAGCTCTTCCTCACCGGCGGCGATGAAGTAGCGGCGGCGCTAGGGTTTGAGAAGCTCGAGCTGGAGAGAGAGGTCGAGCGGAGTAAAAGAAGTGAGGAAGGGGCGGAGGGGTATTTATAGCCACAGTGAAAAACTGCTCGCCCGAAGAAATTGGACGAACATGCCCCTGACCTGATACCAGGGTTGAGTATAGCATAGAGGGGGAAGGGTTCACATTCACTTAGCAGAAAAAACAACTTGAAGAATTAGCAATAAGTGAATGCTTAAGAGGACATAAAATTATATATATATATATATATAGTCAATGAAGAAAAACGACGGAAGCAGTGAAGACACTACAAAGTTGAAGAATATGAATAATTGAGGAATTTCAACTTTTGGTGGTGGCGTGACCCACCGTATAAGAATGATGATTTCAGACACCGCGTACAATTATCATAGGGTTCTGAGAATCAAATTCTTCATTAATTTCTTCACACTAAGAGTGTTGTTCTTCATTGAATTGAAGAAAAACGTTTCTTCATGTGTTGCACATCTAAATCATCAATTTTGCATAAGTGTTAGGATGAGTGTCCTTTTCAAAGAACATTCGAAGATTTTAGGATATTTAGCTCACACCGCAACTTGCTAAATCTCTTCTCATCCAAGGGCTTTGTGAAGATATCGGCTAGCTGTTCTTCAGTCTTCACATGCTCAATAGAAATGTCGCCCTTCAACACATGATCACGAAGAAAATGATGACGAATCTGAATGTGCTTTGTCTTCAAATGCTGAACTGGGTTGTGAGCAATCTTGATGGCACTCTCATTGTCACAGAAGAGAGGCACATTCTTCATGTTGACACCGTAGTCCTTGAGAGTTTGCTTCATCCATAGCAATTGGGCAAAGCAAGAACCAACGGCAATATACTCAGCTTCAGCAGTAGATAGTGATACGCAGTTCTGTTTCTTCGAGGACCAACAGACCAAAGATCGTCCGAGGAAATGACATGTACCAGATGTTGACTTGCGGTCCACACGATCACCAGCATAGTCAGAGTCAGAATATCCAACGAGATCAAAAGCCGAGCCCTTGGGATACCATAATCCAAGTGTTGGTGTGTGAGCTAGATATCGAAGAATATGCTTCACAGCCTTATGGTGTGATTCCTTCGGTGTAGCTTGAAATTGGGCACACATGCAAACACTAAGCATTATATCTGGCCTAGATGCACATAAGTACAATAAGGAACCTATCATGGAGCGGTATACCTTATGATCGAAGTCAATACCATTTTCATCAGTGCATAGGTGGCCATTTGTGGGCATAGGAATTTTGACGCCTTTGCAATCTTGCATGCCGAATTTCCTCAGTACATCCTTGAGGTATTTCTCCTGAGATATGAATATGACATTGCGTTGTTGACGAATTTGAAGACCTAAGAAGAATTTCAACTCTCCCATCATAGACATTTGGTATTCTTCACTCATCATATAGGCAAATTCATCACTATAACGTTGGTCAGTACAGCCAAAGATAATATCATCAACATATATTTGGCACATAAACAATTCACCATCATAAGATTTAATGAAAAGAGTAGGGTCGAGTGAACCGGGTTTGAAGCCTTTCGTCGTATGGAATTCCTTCAAAGTATCATACCACGCCCGTGGGCCTGCTTGAGGCCATAGAGGGCCTTGTTGAGTCTGAAGACTTTGTCAGGATTCTTTGGATCTTCAAAATCTGGGGGTTGAGCAACATATACTTCTTCCTCAAGCTTACCATTGAGGAATGCACTTTTCACATCCATTTGATATAAAGTGATATCATAATGGTTAGCATAAGCAAGTAATATGCGAATAGCCTCAAGCCTAGCAACAGGTGCAAAAGTTTCATCGAAATCAATTCCTTCAACCTGTGTGTAGCCTTGAGCTACAAGCCGTGCCTTATTCCTCACCACAAGGCCATTTCCATCTTGCTTGTTGCGGTAGATCCACTTTGTGCCGATGATATTGTGCTTGCGAGGATCTGGACGTTTGACCAGTTCCCAGACATTGTTGAGCTCGAACTGATGTAATTCTTCTTGCATGGCCTGAATCCACTCAGGCTCCAGAAATGCTTCATCTACCTTAGTGGGCTCTGTAATAGAGACAAAAGCATAGTGCCCACAAAAGTTAGACAAATGTGAAGCTTTTGAGCGTGTGAGAGGACCTGGCGCTTTGATGTCATTGATGATCTTTTCAACTTGCACTTCTTTTGCAATGTGAGGATGAGCTGGTTGCCGTTGAAGAATTTGATCAGCGTTTTCTTCAGCACCATTTTCTTCAGCATTTTCTTCAGGTGCATTAGCTCGACGTTCTTCATGTTCTGGAATGAATTCTTCACCAGATTCTTCAGTGGGAATGACATCCTCAGTAGCCTTGAACTTGATAGTTTCCTCAGGTGCTGGTTCATCTATCACAGTATGTAGGTGCTCTCTTTGCGAGCCATTAGTTTCATCGAACCGCACATCTACAGTTTCAACAACCTTGTGAAGAACGTTGTTGAAGACTTTGTAGGTGTGCGAGTCCTTTCCATAACCAAGCATAAAACCTTCATGTGCTTTCGGTGCAAATTTTGAGTTGCGATGAGGATCTCTAATCCAACATTTAGCACCGAAGACTTTGAAATAACTTATGTTGGGTTTCTTATCAGTGAGGAGTTCATAGGCAGTTTTCTTGAAGAATTTGTGAAGATATACTCTGTTGATGATGTGGCACGCAGTATCAATTGCCTCAGTCCAGAACCGACGAGGCGTTTTGTATTCATCAAGCATAGTGCGAGCCATCTCAGCAAGAGTCATGTTCTTATGCTCCACGACGCCGTTCTGCTGAGGAGTATAAGGAGCAGATAACTCATGAGTAATACCAAGTTCATCAAGATAGTCATCGAGACCAGAATTCTTGAACTCAGTGCCAAAGTTGGTTGAAGCCCTCGAGGAAAATCGTTTGAAGACTTCCTGCACTTCATGTTTGTAAGTAACAAGGTGTACCCATGTGTAGCGAGAATAATCATCAACAATAACAAAGCCATATTGAGATGCTTCATTTGAAATAGCTGAATAATGATTAAGACCAAAGAGATCCATGTGAAGCAATTCAGATGGGCGAGTGGTGGCCATGATAGTCTTCGCTGGATGCTTGGCCTTCGTCATCTTCCCAGCTTCACAGGCTCCGCATAGGTGATCCTTGAGGAATTTTACATTCTCGATGCCAATGGCATGCTTCTTCTTCGCAAGCGTGTGAAAATTCTTCATGCCTGCATGACCAAGTCGTCGATGCCAGAGCCAGCCTTCTGAAGCTTTTGCAAGTAAGCACACGGCTGGTTGTGGTCCTGTAGAGAAATCAACAATATACAGGTCTCCTCTCCTAAAGCCTTCGAAGATTTTGGAATTGTCAGCTTCCATAACCACAACACAACGGTACTTGCCAAAGACAACAACCATATCAAGATCACAAAGCATTGAGACAGACATAAGGTTGTATCCTAAGAACTCAACAAGCATGACTTTGTCCATGTGTCGATCCTTTGTGATCGCAACCTTACCTAGACCCAATACCTGACTTTTGCCTTTGTCAGCAAAGATGATATGCTTCAGATGCGATGGAGATAATGGAGCATCCATCAATAGATTCCTGTCACCAGTCATGTGGTTTGTACATCCACTATCGAGGACCCATCCAGTGGCTTTGGGTTGATCATCCTTGGCACCCTTTGCCATGAAGCAATAGGTGGGAGCATAGTCATCATCGCTTTCATCAGCATTGTTGGTGAGGTCATTTTCTTCAGTGTTGAAGATAGACTTGCTGATGAATGCAGTAGCGAGAGCTAGGCTCGCCACTCCGGATTGGGACTCCTCAGATGTCTCCTCTTCCTCATTCTCTTCAGATTCAGCTTCAGAGTCCATTTCCTTGCCAATGAATGCCCTAGCCTTCTTGGAGCTGCTCTTCTTGTGGTATGAAGACTTTGAGGATTTTGATGATGAAGATTTTGTGGATTTTTTTCTTTTTCTTCGCATCATTAGAACTGTAATCTTTGTATTTCTTCTTCTTTGATTCCTTTTCCCACTGAGGACACTCTTGAATGAAATGTCCAAGTTTCTTGCATTTGTGATAGAGCCTCTTCTTGTAGTCACTGGATGAGGAATCATTGCTCCTTGAGGATCTTCCAAGGCGACCACGTCTTGAGAACTTTTGTAACTTCTTCACGACAGTGCTAGATCATGGGTTAGTTCTTCAGGATCACCAAGGCTGCTACCAGAGTCTTCATCTTCGGATTCAGATACTGCCTTGGCCTTCAGTGCACGTGATCTGCCATAGCTAGTACCATAGAGATCTCTTTTTTCAGCAAGTTGGAACTCATGAGTATTTAGCCTTTCGAGAATATCAGCGGGATCAAGTGACTTGTAATCAACACGTTCTTGTATCATCAATGCCAGAGTGTCAAATGAGGAATCAAGAAATCTCAGCAATTTCTTCACCACCTCATGGTCGGTGATGTCAGTGGCACCAAGTGCTTGAAGCTCATTTGAGATGTCAGTGAGGCGATCGAAGGTTTGTTGAACATTTTCATTGTCAAGTCTTTTGAAGCGGTTGAAGAGATTGCGAAGAACATCAACTCGCGAGTCACGCTGTGTTGAGACTCCTTCATTCACTTTGGACAACATGTCCCAGATAAGCTTCGGTGTCTCCAAAGCACTCACTCTGCCATACTGTCCTTTGCTCAGATGGCCACATATGATATTCTTCGCTTGAGAGTCGAGTTGCTTGAATCTCTTCACACCAGCAGCATTCAGAGAAGGTGTGACTGAGGGAACACCATTTTCCACAACATATCAGAGATTGTTATCAATTGCCTCAAGATGCATTCGCATCTTATTCTTCCAATAGGGGTAGTCCATCCCATCGAAGGTAGGACACCCAGCAGAGACCTTGATCATACCTGCGGTCGACATAACTAAAACTCCAGGCGGTTAAACCAAAATCACACAGAACAAGGGAGTACCTTGCTCTGATACCAATTGAAAGTGTGTTATATCGACTAGAGGGGGGTGAATAGGCGATTTTTATGAAATTCTTCACTGAGGAATTTGCCGGTGAGGAAATTCCTTAACGAAGAACTACTAGCAGCGGAATGAGTACTCAAAAGTAAACATAACAGAATACAAGCATAGTCTTCATGATGAAATGAAGACAGGCACAGAGTACAGAAGCGTAAGCACAGGATAACACAGGATGAAGACAAAGAGACTGAAGAAATTGAACTGAGAAAATTGAGAAAGTCTTCAGTCAAAGTCTTCAAACACAGATATGAACAAGCACACAACACATTTATGAGGAAATGGAAGAGTTGAGGAAATAGAACCGGTAAGCTTGGTGAAGACAATGATTTGGTAGACCAATTCCAACTGATGTCTCAGTTGTACGTCTGGTTGGAGCGGCTGAGTATTTAAACTCGAGGACACACAGTCCCGGACACCCAGTCCTGAACACACAGCTCAGGACACCCAGTCCTCACCGTATTCTTCTTGAACTAAGGTCACACAGACCTCGTCCAATCACTCGTGGTAAGTCTTCAGGCGACTTCCAAACCTTCACAAACTCGGTCACTCGACGATCCACAATTCCTCTTGGATGCTCTAGACCATGACGCCTAACCATCTGGAAGAAGCACAGTCTTCAAAGGTAACAAGCGTCGGATCCACGCAAGATCAATCTCTTCAGTGATGCTTAATCACTTGGGGTTTGTAGGTGTTTGGGTTTTGGGTTTCTCCTCACTTGATGATTTTCGCTCAAAGTCCTCAGAGGATGGGTTGCTCTCAAATGACAAGTGTCAGTTTTTCTCAGAGCAGCCAACCAACTAGTGGTTGTAGGGGCGGCTAGCTATTTATAGCCTAGGGAGCAGCCCGACATGATAAGACATAAATGCCCTTCAATGATATGACCGTTAGGTGGATAATTATTTTGGGACAGCTGGCGCATAGCACAGCAACGGTCGGAATTTTAAGTAGCAAAATCCTCAGGGCTATCATGTTCCTCACTGTGTAGGCAATCCGCACTGGCGAATTCCTAACTCCTCAGTCAGGACAAATTTCTCAGAGACCAGAAGAACTTCGTCTCTGTCACTGAAGAAATTGACTAAACTGTATGAGATTTCCAATGGCTTCACTCGAAGGGATTGGTAGGTGTAGGATTTTGAGTTGAGCATCACGTGGAAATTTTCCTTAGTATTTCCTCGACCCCCTTTAACAGTACGGTGTTTCCTATGACTCAAGAAAGAGAAAATGAAACTACGAAAACAAAAGTTTTCACGCTTCATGTTCCTCGAACGAATACCAAGTCTTCAAGGTCACACCAATTTCTTCACTTTCAAAGTCTTCAGAAAGTCTTCAGTGATCCAAAGTCTTCAGTCAAAGAACTTCATTTTTAGGGGTCGACTTTCTCTGTAAATATCAAGCTCCTCATAGACTTATAGACCTGTATACACTCACAAACGCATTAGTCCCTTAACCTATAAGTCTTCAATACACCAAAATCACTAAGGGGCACTAGATGCACTTACAGTCGCTCATCATGGAGGCACTCATTTTTGGCTTCTCTCACTCCCTTTTGGGTGGCTCACTCTCTCACTATTCTCTCCATGATGGTTGGTAGCTTGCTTGTCGGTGATCACTTGGCTTGGAGACATAGGTCGTAGCACGTACTCCTTTCCCTTCATCTTGAAGCTATAGTGATTGGTTCGCCCGTTGTGGATGACGCCTCGGTCAAATTTCCATGATCTTCCAAGAAGGAGGTGGCAAACGGACATAGGAACAACATCACACTCCAAAGTGTCTTCGTATGCTCCAATCTTGAAGGAGACTTGCACCATGTGCTCCACTTGAATAGTGTCGGAGTCGCTTAACCATTAGACCCTGTATGTATGAGGGTGCTTCATCTTGACCAATTGGAACATGGAGCATAGTGCTTCACTCGCCAAGTTATGGTACTTCCTCCGTCGATGATGACATTCACGGATCCTCCATTGATGCCCGCCTTTGTGTGGAAGATATGGCATCTTTGGTCTTCGTCTTGTTGATGTTGAAGTGTCAAGACCTTGGAGACAACGAGAGCGGGGCTCGAATCTTCATCACAAAAGACTTGACCATCTTCATCTTCATTCGCTTGCCGGTGCATAGCTACATGTTCAAGGGCATCCATTTCTCCTTCACTCATGGAGTCATATGTACCGTCATCATTGAAAATCATGGTGCGCTTGTTGGTACACTCAAAGGACTTATGGACTCGACCGCCGCATGTGAAGCATTTGATGGAACTTGTCTTGATGGTCTCATCCGGTGGAGTTGTAGATGATGAACCTCTCGGCTTGAAGTTGCTTGTAGTAGGAGGACGACTTGAAGTTGTCGAAGTTTTCTTGTAACTTGACTTGTCGTTGTTGCTTGGTGAAGCTTTTGTCATGGAAGAAGGTGTTAAAGTCATTGGGGCTTGATTGTAGGAGGAGTCGTAGGACTTGGAAGAGAACTTGGCATACTTGAAGTCATCTTGCACTTGTCGCTCCGCCTTAGTGGCTTGATGCACTAGCTCGATGAGGTTGGAGTAAGGTTGGAAGTCGGCAATCTTCCTGATAGGATGATTAAGGCCATTCAAGAAACGTGCCATAGTTTGCTCATCATCTTTCGTGACATTTGCTCGAATCATGGCAATCTCCATTTCCTTGTGGTACTCTTCAATGCTCTTTGTTC
This sequence comes from Triticum urartu, assembly GCF_003073215.2. NCBI lineage: Eukaryota > Viridiplantae > Streptophyta > Magnoliopsida > Poales > Poaceae > Triticum > Triticum urartu. Next base: position 252,309,335 of record NC_053025.1, read on the forward strand.
CTTGCTTGAGGAGTTGTAGTCGCTTGAAGAGGTCGCGGTTGTAGTATGTTGGCACAAAGCGTGCTCTGTGACATCCTTCATTTGATCCCAAGTTGTGATTGGTGGTTCACCTCTTGCTTCCCTACGCTCAGTGACTTGCTCCCACCAAATGAGGACATAGTCTTGGAACTCAAGGGATGCCATCGCGATCTTCTTCTCTTCCTCGTAGTTGTGCAAACGGGAAATCTTGTCAACCTTCAATGCCCATGAAAGGTACTCTTCGGGGTCAATTCTTCAGGTGAACTTGGGCATGGTAAACTTGAGTTTGCCGTAGCATTATTCTTCATTGTGTTGGGGTCGAGGGTGATGACGTCCTTGACGAGGAGGATTGTCTCCCTCAACTTGCTCTTGGCGTGGTGGATTCCCATTGTCTTGTTTCTCTTGGCGAACTTGCGGTTCTTGTCGATCTTGTGGAGGAGCTTGTGGAACTTGTCGGTGCAGCTGTGCTTGATAAATCCTCTCTTGAACTTCATTGCGAAGGGTTTCTTCTTGCTCACGCGTATGGAGGTTGCGTGTGGCGACGGCGACTTGTGTTGTGGAGGGCACGTTGCGCCTCAAGTGCTTGAGCTTCTTGCCATTGTTGTTCTTGACATTGTGCCTCGGCATGTTGTTCGTCTTGGTGGTGGCGCGCTCGTTCTTCCTTTTGTTGGCATAGACGTTGTCGTTCTTGTGCTTGCACAAAGGTAGCTTGATTTTGCCGATGCCGATGTGCTTGTTCTTCAAGTTGCTCTTGTGTACGATTGTCGTGTAGAGGATTGCGGTTTGCTTGATGGTCTCGGCGCGCGGCTCGTCGAAGAGTGTTCGATGTCGGTGTACTTGAGCCGGATATGGTGTCATCGGAATGTCGACTCGAGCGGCTTTGTCTTGAATATGAGGAAGTGGTAGAAGAGCAGTTGACCAACAAGGCACGAATCTCATCCATTCTTGCATTGTTCTCTTGTTTTTGTTCGTCGATCTTGTTGTCGAAGTAGTCTCTTTTACGTTGCTCAGAGAGCCGCAAGTCAGTGGGAAGGTTATCAATGCGGTTGCTCAATGCTTGTTGTTCTTGATGCAAAGCTCGTTGTGCACTGAAGAGGTGGTTCTTGGTGACGTAGGTGTTCGGATCCTCGTCTTGCTCGATGAAGAGTGGGTTGGTAGAAGTAGTTGGCCTATCCATCATTTCAAGTAAATGTGTGAGTGGGAGAAAGGAAGAACAATACCATATGTACCTTGAACGATGTTGAGAATGGATCAAAGATCACTCAATGATGTAACAAGGAAATAGCACAATTGGTACCGTTTCTCGTCAATCTCTCACACCTAAACAAAGAAAGCTTATGGTGGAGCTCGGTTAGGACGGTGGCACAAAATTTATGCAATTGTTAGTGAGACTCAATAATGTTGGAAAAGATTTGCAAATTCGCAAATGCAACAAGTAGACCGATAACAAATAGTGGTACGCAGAAACACACACACGAATAGATAGGTGGGGTCGTGCAACCAATGAATGAGCCAAAATGTGGAATCCACGAAAATGCTCTTGTTGCACAACGCTAGAGAGACACTAGCTCGATTGCACAATAGGCTCCAAATTTGTGATCAACCAAGGCTCATGATACCAAGATGATGTAGGGTGGAAATCCTAGGGACAATCTTTCATGATTGGAGCGGATCCTAAGAAGAACACGAGGGGAAACACGAGGGGAAAACGAGAGGAAACACTCAAATCAACAAGAACAATCACACATGTGCTAAATCCATGAACATAATGAGTGATACAAGATTCAAACGCAACAAGGGACGATACAAAGGGTCTTCTCCGTGAGGAGGACTTGAGGGGTCTTCCCGTGATGGGGTCTTGAATCCACTTGGGGGATCTTCTCCGTAGAGGTCGTGAACTCCGATGGAGAAGGTATCAAGTGGATGAGCAAATCTCTATCTCTCAAATGAGCTAATCCTTTTCTAACCTAGAAAGAGGGAGGAGGAGGAGTATGTATAGTATAAGTGGGAGAATGGGTACATGGGCCTCGGCCCTTTACTGTGCGCAGACAGGGGAGCCGGACGTCCGGGCGTCGGGCCGGATGTCCGGGCCTTCACGAAGCACCGGATGTCCGGGCGGTCAGGGCCGGTCTCGGTGCTCTCTGGATAGGCGGGGTTCGGATTTCCGAGCTGGAGGCCGGATGTCCGGCGGCTCAGGAAGAGCCGGATGTCCGGGCTGATGGGGTCCAGCTTCGGTAGTGTTCTGTGATGGGCGCCATATTTCCGGGCGGGGCCAGATGTCTGGGCTTGCGTCTGGCCGGATGTCTGGGGCCTGGGCCAGGCATCTGGACCCTATAGCTCGATGGCTGGGCGGCTGCTGGTGGTACTCCCAGTGGCCGGACATCCGGGGCTTGGGGCCGGATGTCTGGGTCCTGGAAACTTCTCTGGTTTGCTTCCGTCGTTCCTCTTCATCCGTGAACTTGGGGACTTGTCCGTCTTCATGTGCTTCTTCGAGAGGGCCTTCTTGATACCTGATCATGCACAACATTCCGGACTTAGGTAGTAACCATGTCTCGAGTGGATCATATGGAATATCACTAAGGAAGTAAGTCACCTCGGTCTAGAGGGCTCTAGCTCGTGCTCATGTCATTGGTCCTCTTGGCACTTGATGAGATGATGGTAGGTCCATGGGGATGACCATAGGATGCTCCGAATCAAATAGTCTTGATCTTAGATGAGATGGAGTAGAGATTACAAGTTGCAATCCCTCTTACAATAGTGAAGCATGTGATGATGATGGAGATGAAAGAACCGAAAACTATGATGATCTTCCCGAGCTCTTCCGATACTCTCCTATCTTGTTCTCGATGGTGTGGCGACGGCTAGGGTTCTCCTCTCCCTGTGGTCCCTTCACGAAAGTTGCTTGTATAGACGAGGAGGGGTTGTGGGCACTCCAAACGATCGCTCAAGCGAGCGCCCGCGACCGTATGGAACACCGTCTTTCACTCTGGTGCGCCTGTTGACAACGCTCTCTGTAGTAAAGTTGCTCCAAATGGCTTGATTTGCAGCAATCCCCTTTGGTTTCCTTCCAAATGTGATATTTCCTACCATCCAAAGGACAAAGTAGATTTTCCTCTCTTTTGTTGGATTGGCATTGGAAATATCCGAAGAATAACAAAAATCCAATGAAACCAAATGGAAATCACTATGAAAAACATCGCAAATTCACGATCCATCAGCAGGCGGTGACGAACGGCATAGAACAACGTGTGGACGAGTGTTTCAGCGGCGACGCATGGGCGGCCAACACAGTGCCGACGACCAGGCAGCGAAGCCTGAGCAGCCAACACAACAGCGGCACCCGGGCGGTCAGGCTCGAGCGACGAACGCAGCGTCATGCGGAGGCGGCCGTACATACGCTACGGAGGCGGGACGTGATGCAAGAATCCCGTTCGGAGCAAGGGCGGTGACGGCCGGCGTAGAGCGACGAGCGGACAGATGCGTGAACGACGGTCGTGGTGGGTCACCGCATCGCACGAGGCCGCCGGGTCAGAGAAGAGCTTGGGTCGTTGTGCCGGTGTCGGAGTAGAGGCGCAGGGTCGATGGCGGCAGAGGGCGACGCAAACCGATTGTAGATCGAAAAACCAGAAAGAAAAATGTCAATTAAGATGACCGGTGGGGGAGAGAAAAACCCAGATCAAAGGATCGAGAAAAAGACTCTCTAGAGCAGCCATTCAACATGACTGGCGGACAAACCCGAGGAACAGGCGGCGCGGCCCTTGATGGCGATCATGGAGATCGACCGCCCCAGGGGTGGCGCATGCGGAAGCGGCAACGGCGGCTAGGGTTTTAGATCGATTAGGATGATACCATGTAAGAGGAAGAGGATTGGCGTAATGTGTTGGATGTATTATTGAGGCTCAAGGACGAGTATGTATTGAGTATAAGACTTAAAGGGCAAGACGCCTTCTAGAGATAAGATGAAAACAATTATTATCTAATTCCTAACAATCTCTAAATGAGAAAGCTAACTTCCAAACGATCAGAAGGTAACGACGGGTCCGAACGACCCGACGACCGCTCGAACGCTTCTCCAGTGGGACAACCGCTCGATCCTCTCTCTTTTCAGTCTCTGGCATGAAAAGAGAAAAAAGACGCTACAAAGAATCGAATACACAACTTGTTGGTTGAGGGCGTAGCATGCTACCAACTGAGCTAACTTTCTGTTTTGGCTTTTTATGCAAGTTAGATGTATTTATACCTTATTAAATGAGTGGAAAAGGAAAACAACTCAATCCGCTTCTCTTTTTTTTGTGGTTGAACCTTTGTATTACTTAAGTGATAATGTCATGGTCTGTATTACAAAGATCAATAACTTCTGACAAGCCAGAGTTAAGCCAGACTACGGTTCTATTCTCAGTTCTGGCATATTTTGCCAAATAGTCACTAACAGCATTCTGGCTATGATGGATATGAGTAAAAATAGTTGTACAGAGAGTACGAAGATGCTTGATTTCTTCCACCAGCGAAGCAAGGACCGATCTATCAGTGGCCCCATCATTTATCATCCTCACAGCTTGCAAGGAATCCATCTCAACATGTACAGGTAGCTCCGTTCTCTGAATTGCTATTGATAATCCCTCCATACACGCACTGAGCTCTGCTTCTAAGGCGTTCCTACATGAGAATAGCACCCTGCATGATGTAAAGATGATCTGGCTCGTGCTATCTCGAAGGACCATCCCAGCACCTGCACCACCATCGGCCATCCAGGATCCATCAGTGTTTAATTTTGCCCAGACCTCCATTGGCACCGTCCATAGAGCATTCGCCACTGGTCCGCTCTCTCACGAGGCAACATAACATGGTCATAATAGATCACCTGTTTCCCCATCCGCTCCTCTTCAGAGTATTTTTGTGTTAAGAGCGAATCTAGATAGCTAACTAGAAAGCTTTTTGATACCTCCATTGGCGGAGGTTCCTTGTAGTGAGTCACCTCATTTCTGTTGTGCCATACTCGCCATAGCGTCAACATTAGCATGCATCGTTCAATTTCGGTTAGTGGCTGCAGCACTTGAAGTAGCCACTCAGTGCCCGTATTTTCCACTTCTTCCAGCTTTGGCAAACGCCATACAGTGGCCATACATCTCCATATTTGCACCGCTAGAGGGCATCTGCATAAGGCATGAAAGGCGTCCTCCTCGTCTCGTCCACAGAGCGGGCAATTCCCTGAATGTTCAAGATTTTGTTTATGTTTATTCTGCCAAGTTGGAAGAGAGTTGATAGCAGCGTGCCGGGCGAAGTTCTTCACAGTGGGCGGAACAAGGCTCTTCCATAGCATTTTCCAACATGTACGGTGGCCATCTGGAGCAATGCTTGATGATTCTTCTGTCATCCTACACATCTCGTTGAAGGCCATAGTGTATGTCGACTTTACTGTAAATGCACCACTCTTCGTTGGACCCCAAGCAAGCAAGTCATTGTCTAGTCTTGGTGAAGCTCTTATTTCCAGGATCTCATGTACGTCACAGGGAAGAAATGCTTGTTGTAGCGGGTTAACATTCCAGGATCCATTTCCTCTTAAGAGTTGGGAAACCCATTGGTATCGGCATGTACCTTGTGCCGAAATTGGCCTGTACGAGAAAGGCCTAGGAATCCAAGCATCCCTCCCTATTCGAATACTCCGGCTGTTTCCCACTCTCCATATCAGCCCTTTCTTGAGCAGATCAAGGCCATGGCTGATAGCAGTCCAAGTAGAAGAACCATTACCCGAGAAAACCGTATCCTGTAAATTGCCATTGGCGTAATATTTACTCTTTAACAATCTTGCACATAAACTCTCAGGCCTAGTAGGAGTCTCCAGGCCTGCCGAGCTAGAAGGGCCTGGTTGAACAACCGATAATCATGGAACCCTGCACCCCCTTTGCTTTTTGGTTGTTGCAGTTTTTGCCAAGACTTCCAGTGCACCTTCTGTTTCCCTCGGGCTGCACCCCAATAGAAGTTCCTGACCATCATCGTGAGATCATCACAGACAGAGTAGGGAAGTTTAAAAACTCCCATGACAAACACTGGAAGGGCTTCAGCAACGGATTTAATCAAAACCTCCCTACCCGGTTGGGCTAGGTGCCCATCTCCCCATTGCACTAGCCTCTTCATCAGTTGCATCTGTAGATTTTGAAATCTACCTTTAGACATTCTGCCATTAGGTGTTGGTAACCCCAAGTACTTCTCTTCAAATTCAATGCTTGTAAAAGTTAAAACATCTCGTACATCTTCTTGGGCATTCATCGGACATGCTTCACCAAACATGATAGAACACTTGTTATAGTTCAGTAGTTGCCCTGTAGCACTTGCATACAGGTCGAGACAGGATTTAACTTGTTCAGCTTGTGCACGAGACGCCTCAAAAAATAAGAGTGTGTCATCTGCAAACAGGAGGTGTGATATGCCAGGAGCACGCCTACAAATCTTTATTGGAGTAATCAAGCCCACTTCAACACGCTGTCTCAGAATTGTAGATAGACCGTCAGCGACGAATAAAAACAAGAAAGGGGAGAGCGGATCACCTTGCCGAAGACCACACGACGGTGCAAATGAATCCAAGAGGGTTCCATTGAATCTCACAGAATATCTCACCGATGTGACACAAGTCATAATCCAGTCAATCCATCAGTGAGAAAAACCCAACTTTTGCATCACTTGCCTCAAGAAGTTCCAGTCAACCCGATCATATGCTTTTCATAGGTCAAGTTTATAAGCACAGAAACTCTTTGTTGGATCCTTTTCTTGCTTAATATGGTGGATGCATTCAAAGGCAATCAACGCGTTGTCTGTTATCATCCTTCCAGAAATGAAGGCACTTTGTTCAGGGGAGATAATATCATCCAGAAGGGGCCTCAGTCTGTTAACAAGGCATTTAGAAACCACCTTATAAATCATGTTACAAAGACTAATAGGTCAGAATTCAGAAACTCTTGTAGGGGTAGCAACTTTTGGGATTAACACAATAGATGTCTCATTAACCCCTTCTGGCATGATTCCTGTTTTAAAAAATTCATTGACAACCCTGATAATATTTTCCTTCAAAACCTCCCAGTTACGCTGAAAAAATCTCGCTGGAAACCCATCTGGGCCAGGCGCCTTCAAGGGCCCAATCTGGAATAGAGCATCAGAGATCTCATGATCAGTGAACTCAGCACAGAGCTTATCATTATCGTTGTCGGCTATAACCGTATTAACCAGATCCACAACCCCCGAAGCATCCAGGGATGGAGCAGCTGTGAATATGTCCTTAAAATAGGAAGTAGCCATGTTACTCATAGTATCAGTATCTGTATAAACATTAACATCAGCATCATGCAGCTCTTTAATTCTGTTTTTCCGTGCGCGCCATACATATTTACTCTGGAAAAAATTGTGTTCCTATCTCCCTCTTTTAGCCACATGATACGCGAGCGTTGCAACCATAGCATCTCCTCTTTGTACAGAAGCTCATTGAGTTTGTCAGACACCTTCCTTATTTCCTACCTATTAGCATTCATTCACATTAGCTCCTCAAGCTGGTTGCATGATTTATTTATTTCCCTTGTAACGTTCCCAAACCTTTTGTTACTCCATGAACGGAGTGGTGTCATGGTTGATTGCAAGGCAGCACTAACCTGTCCCAGGTTCTCCATTGCACCGAAGGCCGACCACGCCTTATTTACAAGATCTGGCAATTCTGCGTCCCATTGCCAAAAGATTTCATATTGACGTGCCTTGGCTCTAGGCCTCTCCTGCTCTGCATTAAACCTTAGCAGCAATGGGATATGATCCGAGCAAGGGGATGCAAGGTGTAGCACAAAAGAGTATGCGTACATGTTCCTCCAATCATTTGTTGCCACCGCACGATCCAAGCGCACACGTACATTTGCAGAACCCGGTCGCATATTGTCGTATGTATAGGGTATGCCAGAAAACCCCAGATCGACTAACTCACATGCCATCAGCCCATCCCGAAACGCGGCCATTTGAGCTTCTGGCCTAGCCGTTAAGGACATGTGTTCAAAACTCTACATCGCCTCATTGAAGTCTCCGATTACTACCCAAGGCAGGTCCGAAGCTTGCTTCAAAGTTTGCAGTTTAGTCCAGATCAAGTGCATGTTTTCAACCCTAGGTTCACCATAAACTGCAGTTAATCTCCATTGCTCCCCGCCGGGAGAGCTAACAGAAATATCAATGAACCTGTCATCTGTTCCTAGAACTGTTACTTGGTATGATTCGTGACAAAACAATGCTAGTCCACCGCTTAATCCATTACTGTCCACACCCAAAAAACCGTGAAGGCCGAGATGTCCTCTAATTCTTTTCATCTTACTCGATTTTTGTCGAGTTTCGCACAAAAACACAAACATGGGGAGAATGCGACCGCACCAACGTTGCAACATCACGAACTATCCGGGGATTCCCCCCACCCCGGCAGTTCCAACTCAGTAGATTCATTGGGACGGGCGGTCCTTCGCCAAGGAGGCCGCCGATGATTTAGTTGAGGTACTGTCAATGGCCGCACCATCATCTGTCTTATATTTTTTTTTCCGGTTTGCATTCTTTTGAGGAGTTCCACCATTAGAGATGTTAGGTGGATCGGGTCCCTCAAACTTACCCACCCTGTCTGCTATGATCCCCAGCGGGACAAGGGCACCCACAATCATGTCTACCACTTCTTCACCAGTAATGGTGTGTGAAGTGCTCGAGTCATCTGCCCCCCTTTTGCCCAAAATGAGAGGATCATCCTTCTGTCCAAGTTGTGTCACACCAACAGCAGTGGCCAGCTGAACCCCGGGGTCATACAAGGCGTTTGTAGCATTGAAACGCCAACTCTTTTGCATGAATTGACCCCGTCCAGTGGGGTCTAAAGTTGGAACAAAGTTCTGGTGCTCATTACCGCGACCTCGGACATGGGATCTGTCGGTTCCCCGGCCCCTGCCATAGTCGTTCACATCACCCTCATCACCAAAGACACCTGCATCCCGTTCCGAGCTGCGACCATAGCCTCTGCCCGGGGTCCGGTTAGCATTGGCGCCCCTTCTAGCAGCAAGTATAAAAGGACCCCACTCCATATCTTTATCATCATGTTCACCGGATCCACATTCTTCATGCCAGTGCCCTAGCAGGCCACACATATAACAGAAAACAGGGAGTTTCTCAAACTTGACTTGGTAATATTCAGTTTCTCCTCCCTTTGTAAAGCCAACAAACCTTGTCAGCTTTTTTGTGACGCCGAGTTTAACTCTAACCCGTACGAACTCACCAATAAATCCATTTGGCAGAACAATCTGTAGCTCGACCACTTCACCTATGCGCTGCGCCATGTTCTTCACGAACTGCTCCCTCTTAAGCACCATATCCGGGAGTCGGTGGATCTGACACCACATCTCAATTTTATCCAACTTTACTGATTCCGGGTTCTTGAAACCATCATACTCAGCAATGATCAGGGCCATGCCCTTGAAATCCCAAGGATCCTGATGGAGCGCCTTATTCCAGTCTGCTAGACAATTAAATTGTACCAAAAACAGGTTAGGGTTAATTCTTCTCCAAACAACCTCCTTGGCAGGGTTCCAAGCCGCTTTCATGTCGGCGATCAACGCCCACTGCCCAAAGGATTTGTTCGTCAAAACCCTGGCCAGCGCAAGCCACTTCGGCTTCTCATCTGGTTCGTTCGCTTCTTCCCACACCAAATTATCCAATTCATCCTCCTCCAGATGCAAACGCTCCAGCAAAACACTAGGGTCTTCGGGGGTTTTGGATCGCGATCCGCTAGCCTCCGAGGGTGCGGCCATCTTCCTGGTGGGTGAAACCCTACCCGCTAAGGTCACGCAAAGACAGACCAGGCAGCCAGGGCAGTGGACGGTAGCTACGATCGATCACAGGGGAACTCTCGGCGGCGTACGCCGGAGGACAGGGGAACCCTAGCTTAAGTCGCTAGGGGAAAAAACTGGCGATATTAATGAAAAGAGATTTCCTTCAATCAATTCGCTTCTCTCACGCGACAAACCGCTAGATCCTCTCTTTTTCAGTCACATGTGAAAAGAAAAAAGGGGCTCTACTACAGAATCGAACACACAACCTGCTGGTTGAGGCCACAGTGCGCTAACAGCAGAGCTAAGTTTTTGTTCTGATTTTTTATATATATTAGATGGATTTTATACCTTATTAAATGAGCGAAAAAGGAAGTCAACGGTGCCTACTTTGACGAGTGGACAAAACCATCTGATCCAAGTTTTTTAATGGTTTGATGCATTGTGTTATACTTTTCCTTTTTCATAATGATGAACATTTTCTAGAGAAATAAATGTTCCACACCCTATGAAATTTGAACAACAGTCTTTTTCTCATGTGTCATCAAAAAAAGTTTGTTTTGAAACATCCCCGATAAATTCTTTGGAATGATCCTGATAATTTACGCACCACAAACTTAATAGCCTACGTACAAACATCGTGGTAGCTTTTTTACCTGAAAAAACTATAAAAATGTCCTCAGTAAATTGTGTGTAAATAGCATGATAATATACATGTCGCGTACCTGATAACTTACATATAAATACCATGGGAACTTATAAGCCAATGGAAAAAACTGTTCAAACAAACGTTGATAAGTTTTGTGTAATGGATCCCGACGCTTGCCGGCGTGAGGGCATCGTTTTTTGGTGATTTAAGTTTTGTTAGGGTTTGTGTCCCGCTCAGGAAGACGAGACAGCGGCAGCTTCTTGAAGTTATCGGGCTAGATGTACTATAGTTACCAACATGGTTATTTTATAGTTATCGGGCTAGATGTACTATAGTTACCAACACGGGTATTTGGTAGTTATCGGGCTAGATCTACTATAGTTACCAACATGGTTACTATGCAATTATCAGGCTAGATGTACTATAGTTATGAACATGGTTAATTTTTTGTAGTTATCTGGCTATGCTGGGTAACTTATACGAAAATAGCATGATAATTTACACATCGCAGGCCTGATAACTCATGCACAAACATCCGTGATAACTTTGATCCGACAGAAAAAGTTGTTGAAGACATCCCCTGATAGCTTGCGTAAATATAATGATAATTTACACACCACGGACCTGATAACTCGCGCACAGACACCATGATAACTTTGACCCGGAAGAAAAAGTTGTTGAACACATCCCCGATAGGTTCAGCATAAATAGCACGATACTTTACACACCGCATAAACCTGATAACTCATGCGTAAACACCGTGATAACTTTGCCCGGGAGAGGTGTTTCAAAACATCCCCCAATAACTTTCATATAAATAACATGATGTTGTACACACCATATACGCGATAACTTACACATAAATACCATGGTAAGTTTGATCCAGGGGTGGTGGGAGGGGAGGAAGTTGTTTGAAAACATACCCCCCCCCCCTCCCGATAACTTCCGTATAAATATAAATATTACGATAATATACACACCGTTGACTTGATAACTCATGTACAAACACCGTGATAATTTTGACTCAGAGGAGGAAGTTGTTTGAAAACATACCCTCGATAATTTATGCGTAAATAGCATGGTAATATATGGACCACATGCATGTCAACTCACACACAAACATAGCTGTAACTTTGTCCTGAAAAAATAGTTGATGTACCACGGTAACTTATGTGTAAATGGCATGAAAATAGACACACATCAGACCTGATAACTTACTTAGCCTAGCCTTGATAACTATTTGCATGAAAAAAAAATTCATTAGAACGTATTAACATGAGATCTAGTTTCAAAGGTTTCGTCACGATGGATTCTATACGTGAAAACGGTTTTTCAATCAGACCAACGGTTTTGAGCTGTAAAACATTTTAAAATTTCGTACAGGAAAGGATTAAGGTGATACTAAAAAATTTGGTCGGTGACACTAAAAAATTTGGTCTAATGCATGCACGCATGTACATGTGAAGAGAAGGCTGGAGGATCTTTTTTTATGCCCCAGTAATTTCTATGTAAACAACATGATAACTTATGCATCATGAACATGATAACTTATGTAGCACACGTTACCTGAAAAAAAGTTGTCGGAATGTATCAACATGTGATCTAGTTTCGAAAATCATCGTCACTACGAATCTTTTATGTATAAACAGTTTTTCAATCAGAGCGGCGATTTGAGTAACAAAACATTTTAAGTTTTTGAATTTGATGAAATCTCTGCTGACATAAACAATTTTGTCTTACATACATACATAACAATTAGGAAAAACTAATACGAATGAGTTTGGTTTAGAAAAGAAAAAACATGAGCACAAGTACACCTGATAGATATACTACTCGATTGAATCGTTCGGATCTGTAACTAGTCGGAAGTTAGCACAGTCCATCTCTAAATACCAACATATCTCAACACTCCCATTGTGCGGCGCTTGCTGAAACTTGAAAATTGCACTTAACAAATAAAACATGAAAGAGACATCTGCAAATGCCCTCCGCGTGCCAGCTTTGAAGACACACAATGCCCTCGCCGTACCAGCTCAAGGAACCTATGGTTGAGGCATCATCCCAACAGACCTGGTGACTAAGAGCATCTCCAGCCGCATCTCCAGTAGGCCCATTTCAAGCGTTTTTGCCACACCGGCGTTGAAAAATCAACCCAGTCACACCTTTAAGAGCTTTTTTTATCGATTTGGGCTGAAAACTGACGCCGGCATACTCAAACCGAACCCGGCGCGTTAGGGACGCCCGGAGACACCGGGGCAAGTGGTTTTGAATCGAAAGCGGATGGGCCCGTCAAGTCAGCGAGACGCTGCTTCGCCGTCCTCATCGCCTCGGTTCCCGTGGGAATCAATGCGAAGGCTGCCGTGCTGCCTCACCGGTCAGCCTCCATTGATGCCTCTCACGGGCGGCGCAATGAACGCGCCGCGACGCGCGTCCAGCCACACGTCGCCTGGCATGCAGCCCGTCACCGCCCCACTACGGTTATAAAAGGCAACCTCCCGCTGATGGACGCCATAGCTTTCATTTTCCTCCTCTCCGGCGTAGATAGCAACACTCCTATCTTCCTGCCGACAAGAAACATGGCCAAGAGGTACCCAGGCAATGGCGCGGTGACAAACGGCTTCGGCCGCCGCCACCTCCAAAAGCAGGAGGCGCGCCTACTCTACGAGGCCGAGTACCCGGCGCCCTCGAATATGCGGGTGTCGGGGACGTGGCGGCTGAGCGCCGGCGGCGTACCGGTGCCACCGGTGCCCGAAGGAGCGGCACGGCGTGCCGAGATCGCCCGCATCCGCTCTTCCCTGACGCAGGTGCAGAGGGACAAGCCGCGCTACGCCGCCGACAGCCACACCCTCTGGACCATGTACTTCCAGCGCCGCCGCAAGGAGCAGATCACCGCCACCAACGGCGTCATCCCCCGCGGCCGCTTCAACACCGACGGTCGACGCGAGTGGTGGGGCGTGCCAGACCGCATCCTCGAGGCCGTCCTCGACCACATCGAGACCGGCAACGTGCCGCACCTCGAGTACCCGCAGCGGTCGTCCTTCTCTCGCCGCCGTGGTAGCTCTTGGACACCGCGGCGGATGGAGCCGGGGTCGTCCTCGTCGTCGGGTTCCGGCTCACCGGCCGCGCTCCGCCCCGTCAAGCCCGAGCCGGAGGAGACGCCGCTCGGGCGCCGCACCCGCAGCAGTGCCATCGTCATCAACGAGGGTGCCCAGCCCTCCTCGCCTGGTCCGGCCGAAGCCCGATCTGGGGCTGCTCTCGGTGAAGCCGGAGCACGTCGAGATGGCAGCCCCCGACAACGAGTCCGCTCTCAAGTGGGCGAAGGAAGACTACATCCGTGAGAAGGTCCGCCGCCAGCGTCGGGCGTACGCGGAGCTCCAGGCCCGGCGCCGTGGGCGCGAGGAGGGCGGCGTCATCGTCCTAGACAGCAACGAGGAGGACGAGGCCGGGCCGTCCAACGCGCCACCACGCCTCGCCGACCCTGGCCAGGGCTGCAGCAGCGACGTCGCCGGCTCAAGCCAGCCGCGCGACGACGACGACGAGGCGACTACACCCGCTTCTACAGGCTTCTCGGCATGTAGACAGCGGCGGCGGCGGCGGTTAGGTGTAGTTCAGTCGTAGTTTGCATGTTTTCATGTACAAATTTGAATGTAGTTTCACCGAGTTTGTGCAAATGTCGAGTTTGCATGTATTTTATACACAACATCGCCGTACTCGGGGCGACCGGTGGATCGACGACTGGGAGCTAGGTCGTCCCCACGCGTCAATCTAGCACCGGCTCGCTCCCAGAGGACTCTTTTTCGGTGTCCTGGGGCCGAACGGCTGAAGATGCTCTAATGAAACTGAAGGTTGGGGCATCATCCCACGAAACGTAGCTTGCAATCTTTCACCACTGCCGGGTTGGAGGTGTGCTTTCATTAGTAATGTAAAGTTGGGCTCTTATTCTATTATATTTCTCCAACAAAATTGTTAAAATAAATCTGAGGCATATCGTCGATCATCCGAGGACCAAGCAATCACACGAGCACGACATCAAGATTTGTTAATGAGGTTCACCGATATGGCTATATCCCCGGGGGCTGACTATGGGCGCTCTTCCCTATGACACCGCTACAATACCGCACCCGGGCGCCCTGGACATCGGCACATGCCGCCGGCTTCCCCTGCGTTGCGGTGCTATTATATTGGCATAGGTTACATCGTGTGTCTACCCCCGCTATATAAAAGAGAGGCCTAGGATACAAGTGTCCTACTAGGACACGACTCCATATCCTATATAAACACAATACAACTACAAGTCCAACTGTAACCAACCTTGTACACTATATTCGACACAACTCCAACAAACTCCACCTTGATGAATATTCTCCACCACCTTGAATTCGTCAATGCGTCAAACTTCCATGTACATTGGACTTGAGCTTATCCCGTGAGCACCGCTACTACTCCAAAGACTCCATATGACTCCACCTGCAACTTGTAGTCCCTTCTTTCTTTCCATGGTCAACACTCGAACAAAATTAAGTTCTTTGTTACTCTAGTTTGTGCTCCCAACTTCCAGAGTATCCGTCAACGCCATCACACACTGATCACTGACCTACGTGACAGTGAACAACTCACATATTGGTGTCACATATAAGAGTTACCTGAACTCAACATCATTGCTCCTTTCTTGACTGCCTGTCTAAAACTTGAAGGAATTTCACCATTGCTTTTAGTCATCCCGAGTCAAATTCGCAGTTGTCTCATCACATGTATGACCACCAGAGCCCTGGCCTGTCTCCATGCCCCATGCGCGCCGCACGCCTCGCCGCTATTACCGCATCGAGCCTCCGCTGTTCTGGTCGAGTCTCAAGGGTCGCGAAACCACATCACTCAACCCCCACTGCAGAGTACCATCGATCATCATCGACCGATGACGAGTTTCACGCTTCCATCAGACCACGGGGCTCCAGTCTGAATTACGTGTCCCTGCTTTTCCCGCTGAATAGGCTTCGACTCTCTGAGCTCTTACGTCGTATCCTCTCAATCAGCTCCACCTTCAACATGACTTCATGGCGGTTGTACGTGCCACCCGCGCCCCGTCGACTCCAAGCTCTCATGTGCACCGTCTTGAATCAACCCCGCGCCATAGCCTTGTCGAAGCCACACAAGCACTCAGGCCCGTGCCACGTGTTTCCACGCCCAGAAGTCGGTCACCATCAGTATCACGCTCCTATGTCGTCGTCGCTGATTCCACCACTGTCTTCTGTACCAACCGACTTACGTCGATCCGTCAGACTATCCAGTCCGACCCAGGCTCCCAGATATCTTCTACGAATTTCCATCCATCACATAATAATTTCCATCTTAGCTGACTTGGTTTCCCGCAACGCCTTCAAGCATCTCTGTTGAGCTAACAAATTTTTCATACGTGTCTGCCATAACCCAAGGTTTTCAGTTCCGCAAACTTCTTCACCTCAAACCTGATACCCATTAACATCATGTTTCTTTATACGGCTGACCCTGCGAGAAAAATACCTGAGCTATCCCCACGACGCCGAAGTACACAGGCACTTCTGTGCACAACTCCAGCCAAAAAAAGACCTCCTGGTCTTCACGCGATGGGCAGCTCCCTTAGCACTAATTACAATGCTGGCTGTTGCCTTGCTTTGCCAAAGCTCCTGCTATTCTAATGAATAATCTGATGGATTTTTCCCTTCGCTTGAATCAACCGGTCGTATTCGCCACGGAGACAAGGTCCCTTCCGGACTCGGTCCCTTCTTTTCAAACAAATCTCTGTCTGACTGTTCTCGCCTGCTGTACCCGACCTGATTCGTCGCTTTGGCCAGTACGTGTACGTGACTCCACCGCTCCAGCCGTGTGGCTTTCCGCCACCTGGGCCGCTGCCCACGCGGGTTTCCGTAGCCATCGATCGACCGATCTGCTGCCTGCCTGCCTGCCCGTGCGCGGTGCGCCGCCGCTGCTGACGGTACGCTCGCCCGATCGATTCGTGATCGCCGCACGTCCTCGCACACGTATCTTCCATCAAGAACTTTGCCCGCTTCCGATTGCTTCACTGAAGATTACAACCCGACCAACTCTGCTTTAGATCGCAACTCGCCGACGTCCTTCATCCCGCATCTCGACCGCATCATGCAAATTTCTATCGATATTCTTCCTCCTCTAGATCAACTCTTGCCGTCTCCGAACAACCTAGCTCATGATACCACTTGTTAAAATAAATCGAGGCATACCGTCGATCATCCAAGGACTAAGCAATCACACGAGCACGACACCGATATTTGTTAACGAGGTTCATCGATATGGCTACATCCCCGGGGCCTGACTGCGCTCCTCCTCATGACACCGCTACAATACCGCACCCGGTCACCCTGGACACCGGCACATGCCGCCGGCTTCCCCTACGTTCCAGTGCTATTATGTTAGTATAGGTTACATCGTGTGTAGCTATTATGTTGACATAGGTTACATCGTGTGTCTACCACGCTATATAAAAGAGAGGCCTAGGATACAAGTGTCCTACTAGGACACGACTCCATATCCTATATAAACACAATACAACTACAAGTCCAACTGTAACCTACCTTGTACACTATATTCGACACAACTTCAACAAAAACACCAAGCTAGTAATAATCGCAGAAACGAGAAACTGGGAGACAACAAAAAAAACACTTTGGTGCACCCGCTCCAATGAGCACTATATTTTCAATAGTGCCAAAATGGTATTCTGAAGTTCCAAAAAAAAAACTAGATGCTCATATGGATGTACACTACATGTGTAATTTTTTGTGATGAAATACTACCTCCATCCCAGTTTATTAGGCCTGACCGTACCTTCGATAGTCGATCCATTCGAAAATGCAATAATCTGCTACGGGCATAAATGATCCAGTCTCGTCCTCTGAGACAATAACAGTTTGGTTCCTCAGTTAAATCACAGTCTCTTCGGTTTGGCTGGTTGAATCAATCTGACTAGTGGCTTTCACTTCTATACTTTCTTCATTCTCTTCACTCCTAAATTGATTCTCCAGAACCTCATATATATTATCTGGTGGGCATTTGTCTGCATGATTCCTAGGGTTCTCCTGGCAAAAGCACTCTGGCCATGAGTTTGTATAGAAAGGTTCGGGATGAATGCGCTTGTGGGGGCCACCAACATATGTCTTTGTCATGACCTGCCTCACTCGCTCCTCAAAACCAGCTGTCGAGCCTACTTCCCTGTCCATGAATATCGGAGCAAGGGCCTTCCTGTTTGGCGTGATGTTGGTACGGAAACCATAGTATAGGCGGTGACCAATGAGATTGTTTGCAAAGTTGCTTGGGCCATCATATGTGGGCATAAAAATGTCTGATAGGAGACAGACCATGTAATCAACTGCAGAACCTGCCAGCCCACGGGTATTTTCTTCCAGCTTTCCAGGTCCAACGGAGCTATGGTTTTCTAGGCGCGGAAACATATCCTTGAAGGGCCTCATGAAGCGTTTCCCACCAAAGAGCTCTCCAGAAGCAAGGTAAATGTGTGTTGTATTATCAAAGCCCAGTGCACGAAGAATAAGACCTACCTGCACAACAACATTAATGCGTATTTGAATTAGCGTCCTTCCTATAATTAATCATAGTCCATCAAAATGTCCCATTTACAACATGATAGTATATGGCGTGCATGGAAGGAAAAATGCATCGCAGCTCTCGGGTGCCACACACCCTTATATGAATATAGTATTAAAAAATTTAGAAAAATTCAAAAAATTCTGAAATTTTGGGGTATAAAACTAGGTGCTCATTGTACACCCGCATTCAGTTTCGTGGGGAATGGGTGCCCGTGATATCCGTGGCGAAGAAAGTATGGTCCATCCAATTTTTTTTCCTATACATAAGAATTTTTTTTAACCATTTAACCTAGATTACGCATCCATTCCTCACCAAACTGAACACGGGTGTACCACCCAGATTTGATATTTCAAGATAGACTAGAACAATCAAAAAGTGGTGTAGATCAAAGTATATGGATCTTGCTTTCAGAAAAAAAAAAACAACAACAGCAACAACAACAACAACAACAACAACAACAACAACAAAGCCATTAGTCCTAAACAAGTTGTGATAGGCTAGAGGTGAAACGCATAAGATCTTGCAACCAACTGCTCATGGATAACAAAATTCCACGCACCCTTGTCCATAGCTAGCTCTTTGGTGATACTCCAATCCTTCAGGTCTCTCTTAACGGACTCCTCCCATATTAAATTTGGTCTACCCCGCCCTCTCTTGACATTCTCCGCATGCTTTAGCCGTCCGCTATGCACTGAGGCTTCTGGAGGCCTGCTGTGAATAAGCCCAAACCATCTCAGACGATGTTGGACAAGCTTCTCTTCAATTGGTGCTACCCCAACTCTATCTCGTATATCATCATTCCGGACTCGATCCTTCCTCGTATGGCCACACATCCATCTCAACATACGCATCTCCATCACACCTAACTATTGAACATGTCGCCTTTTAGTCGGTCAACACTCAGCGCCATATAACATTGCGGGTCGAACCGCCGTCCTGTAGAACTTGCCTTTTAGCTTTTGTGGCACTCTCTTGTCACAGAGAATGCCAGAAGTTTGGCGCCACTTCATCCATCCGGCTTTGATTCGATGGTTCACATCTTCATCAATACCCCCATCCTCCTGCAGCATTGACCCCAAATATCAAAAGGTGTCCTTCTGAGGTACCACCTGGCCATCAAGGCTAACCTCCTCCTCACACCTAGTAGTACTGAAACCGCACATCATGTACTTGATTTTAGTTCTACTAAGCCTAAACCCTTTCGATTCCAAGGTTTGTCTTCATAACTCTAACTTCCTATTTACCCCCGTCTAACTATCGTCAACTAGCACCACATCATCCACAAAGAGCATACACCATGGGATATCTCCTTCTATATCCCTTGTGACCTCATCCATCACCAATGCAAAAAGATAAGGGCTCAAATTTGACCCCTGATGCAGTCCTATCTTAATTGGGAAATCATCAGTGTCGACATCATTTGTTCGAACACTTGTCACAACATTATCGTACATGTCCTTTTTGATGAGGGTAATGTACTTTGCTCGGACTTTGTGTTTCTCCAAGGCCCACCACATGACATTCCGTGGTATATCTTATCATAGGCCTTCTCCAAGTCAGTGAACATCATATGCAAGTCCTTCTTTTGCTCCCTATATCTCTCCATAAGTTGTTGTACCAAGAAAATGGCTTCCATGATCGACCTCCCAGGCATGAACCCAAACTGATTTTTGGTCACCCTTGTCATTCTTCTTAAGCGGTGCTCAATGACTCTCTCCCATAGCTTCATTGTATGGCTCATCAGCTTAATTCCACGGTAATTAGTACAACTCTGAACATTCCCTTGTTCTTACTTTCAGAGGAAGGATAAACTCCACAAAGATTAAGGTGGAGGTACAGAATAGGAATTGTGCCCAAGCTTTCTGTCAAGCCAGCTATATATTAGACTAAAGAATGGTCCACTTTTCAACCCTGAACCCTAAAACCATAGGAGTTGCAACCTCAAAGTATCAAAACCGTCTACTTCGCAACCTCGGGTGGCAATACAAGTGATTTTGGCTGACATAGATAGTGCATGTCTGTCATGTCATGTCATCAAACAAACCACTTCGCACTGACGGAACGGGTAAGGTTTGTGTTACCACAGTAAGCTCTCACTTCACCCGTGCCATATTTCACCATCTATCTATATCTTTCCCTGTTTGATGATGTGGCAAACAAATAGCATCGACAGTCTGACACCAGTCAAGTCTTGATATCACAACAGTTGGTTTCAAAGAGAAATACTTGGGCCCTCCGGTACATCAAGGACAAGTTTAGCGAAAGATGTTTGGATTGGAGTGAGAAGTACCTCTCTGATGGTGCTAAGGAAGTTCTTATCAATCCATGTTGCAAACAATCCCAACTTATGCAACAACATTTTCAAGTTTTCGGCAGGGCTGTGTGATATCGCAAATTACCCGGAAATTCGGGTGGGTTGAGGAGACAAATAGCATAGAAGGAAGGTACATTGGATGGCTTGGGACAAAATTGTTTGACCAAAGCTTGAAGGTGGCATGGGCTTTAGGGGCCTGAGACTGTTTAATCAAGCACTTCTTGCGAGACAAGCCTGACGCCTTATCGCATACCCAAAAGTTTGTGTGCTCAGCTACTCAAAGCGAACTATTACCCTTTAGGCGATCTTGTTGATTCTTCTTTTAGTCAGAATGCTTCGGCTTGTTGGCAAGGGATCGTTCATGATTTGGAGCTGCTAAAGCAAGGTGTCATTTAGCATGTGCACACAGGAGAGAAGATCCGTATATGGAGAGATAACTGGATTCGGAGAAGGAACCTAAAGGTCCGAGGGGCCGCTCCAGACTGTCTGAGTTAAAGACCTTATACATGTAGCTGATAGTGGCAATGAACACAGCGAGCGAGAGAGTTGTGTGCTATGAACTTGCAGCTTTTCTGCCGGCGTTCTTCTGCTTTTATTCAACTGAAAACGATTGTGGCCTGTGCCCACGATGCCCTACACGAGCCGTGCCATCCCACGTCCCAGGCGATCGGTTTACAAGTGCATGTCGTGCAAAGACTAATTTAGCTGAAAACTAGCTACGGCTAAAACTAACAAGCTGAAGAAATAACAAGATTAGCCAACAAACTCCCCCTAATCTACTTATTCAGCACTCACAATGCCGATGCGGTTGCACGGCTCCTGAAAATGGGCACGTCTCAAAGCCTTCATCAGAACGTCGGCGAGCTGATCGTCAGTGCGCACATACTGAATGTCAATGTTGCCTGTCATCAACACACTGGAGAAGGAAATGGTAGCGGAGCTTGATATGTTTGCTCCTGTCATAGAAGACATTATTCTTGCTCAGCGCAATGGCTGACTTGTTGTCGATGCAGAGCTCGACGGCACCGTCCTGGCGCCCGAGCAGCTCACCTATCAGATACCCTGGCATGCCACGCCCGCCAGGGCAACGTACTCCGCCTCTCCACCTAGCAAGATGAGAGCACCACTCTTTTGTGATTTGCCAATTTCAAGGACATAGGGCACCTTCTGAGGAAGAAGATGGTGCCTCTTGTGCTCTTTCGATTGTCGACATCGTCCGCCAGATCGTTATCGTTGTAACTAACAAGCCTTGTGCCGTGCTGCTGCCACGAATAGCGGCATCTAAGCTGACGTGTGTCGGCAATGTACCGCATCAATTGTTTCACCGCCGCCCAGTGCTCGCTCGCCGGCGTCTTCATGAAGCGGCTGATGTAGCCTAAGGTGTAGGCTATGCAAGGCCTTGTGTGGATGAGATAGCGTAGACTGTCCACTATGCTTGTGGCAATGGGCACGTCCACGGGCTCGCCAACACCCGCCTTTCTAAGCTTTAGACGCGGCTGCATGGGCAGTGGAGGAGTTGCAATCTCCCATGCCGGCCATCTCCAGCAGCTTGCCTGATGAGGCTGCACTCCGGGCACTGTATAACCTTGATCCCAAAGTAGTAGCTCAGTAGGACCAGGTTGCTCATATTGAAGAGTGCCATCATCTCCCACTTGAAGCCATTGATCGCCGCCGGTGACAATCAAGTCGTCGACGTACACTCCGACGAGGAGGCGCTCGCCTACAGCGCTACGCATGTACACCGCATGCTCTGATGGGCACTTGTCAAAGCCGAATGCAGCGAGGCTGCTATCAAGCTCCGTGTTCCAGGCGTATGGTGGCTGACAAAGACTGTAGAGGGCTTTGTGCAGGCTGAGCACCTTGCTCTTGGCACCATCGCACACGAATCCAGGAAGCTGCACCACATACACCTCATCAAGATTGCTCTTGAGGAACGCGGACTTGACGTCATGATGCTGCACATCCCAGGCCTCCTAGGAGGCGACAGCGAGCAGCACGCGCACAGAGTCAAGGCGAGCAACTGGTGCAAACACCTTGAAATTGATGTCGGCGCGCTGCACGTAGCCCTTTGCGACAAGCCGAGCCTTGTGCTTGATCATCTCGCCGACGGTGTTCTTTTTTCTCCTTGAACACCCACTTCAGACCAATGGGTCGGTGACCTACAGGAAGATCAGAGAGGGACCAAGTCCTGTCAGATTCAATGGGCGCCATCTCGTCCATCACCATGGCCCGCCAAGCAGCATGGGGCTCGGCGTCGGGAAAATTCGCCAGCTCGCCCTCCGACATCAAAAGGCGGCGCTCCGCCTCTCCTGGGTTAGTCGCACCCTGATCAAGCAGATCAGTGACACGGCGACACCAGTGCACGGCGTCGGGGTCGTTGGCATCGCTGCGCACCGTCAGGCCATACAGTGGCGTACAGTGGCACGAACTCCACTTCCTGCACGCCGGCACGCCAGCAGGCTCTAGGGTGTTGGCTGCCATGGCAGCGTTCCTAGGTGTTGGGGAAGAACCGCTGGGGTGGCTGCCATGGCAGGGTTTTCGCCCACTGCCGCAGATGGTCCTGGTGCTATCATGGCAGCGTTTCCGACTGACGCTGTCGTCGCCCCTACATGCACGATGAGGTCAATGGTAAAGATGCCACCAAGGTGGTCCGCCTCCTGACCCCAGCTCCAGCTCACATCCTTGTCAAAAACCACGCCACAAGAGACGTATAGACGGCGGCTGGTGGGGTCGTACACCCGATAAGCTTTGGAGCCCCGCTCGTACCCGATGAACACCATGGGCATTCTTCGGTTGTCCAGCTTCTTGAGATTTGGTCGCACCGTCTTGACGTGCACGACGCAACCAAAGACGCACAGGTGTTCGACCTCAGGCTTCTTGTCGTGCCAGGCCTCGTAGGGCGTCATCGCCTCAATGCTCCGGGTGTGCGCATGGTTGAAGATGTACATGGTGGTCATTGCCTTCCTCTAGTAGTCCGGCATGCCGTTCGCCTTCATCATGTTGCACGCCCCGACCATTGTTTGGTTCCGTGTTCAACAACGTCGTTCTACTGCGGCAAGTACGGCATTGGTTCCTCTTAGAATAGTCTAAGGAGCGTAGTTGATCTACCAAGGACCCAAGCAATCACACAAGACACAATATTGAGATTTGTTAACGAGGCTCACCGAACATCGGCTACATCCCAAGAGCCTGACTATGAGCGCTCCTCTCCATGATACCACGACAATACCGCACGCC
The DNA here is from genome assembly GCF_003073215.2 of Triticum urartu. NCBI lineage: Eukaryota > Viridiplantae > Streptophyta > Magnoliopsida > Poales > Poaceae > Triticum > Triticum urartu. The sequence continues at coordinate 252,332,985 of NC_053025.1, forward strand.
GGCCACCCAGGGGTCAGCTCTTCTGCGCGCCCCTGCTATTATGTTGTGGCATACGTTACATCGTGTGTCTATCCCCACATTATATAAGAGGCCTATAATACAAGTGTCCTACTCGAACACGTATCCGTACCTTATTTGTACCTTATCTACACACGGTTTGAATCCAGATCCAACTGTAACCTACCTTATACAAGTATTTGACACAATTCCAGCAAAATCCACCTTGACAAATATTCTCCACCATCATGGATTCATCCATGCGTCGAACCTCATGTACATTTGATTTGACATTATACCATGTCTCCGTTGAATCTCTTGGGTAGCTAGCCCACACCACCTCAACCACCACTGCAGAGAACCACCGATGATCACCAACAAATTTTGAGTACCACGTTTCCATCAGACCACTGGGACCTAGTCCGAACCACGTATCTCACTTTACCCACTGAAATAGGCTTCGATTCTCGATATCCTTACACCGTAGCCCCTCCATCAGCACCAAATGAATTCTTCCATCACACTCCAACTCCACCTTCAGCATGACTCCATGTAGCTGGCCATGCTACCCCGCGCCCCGTCGACTTTAAGTTCCCATCCGTACGCTGTCTTCAATCAACCCTGTGCCATAGCCATAATCTTGTCGAAGCAGCACAAGCCCTCGGGTCCGCACCACGTGTTTCCACACCCCATGTCGGTCACTATCAGCATCACCCTCATATGTCATCGTCGCTGAAATCACCGCCGTTTTCTATACTGATCGACTCACGTTGATCCATCAGACTGTATAATCCGACCAAGCCGAACTTATCTGACTGCAACCATGCTCCAGCCTACATCATGTCAACCATCCTCCCGGTCGAGTCTCATGCGAAACCGCACAAGCCCTCTGTGTATGCATGATCAAGGGCAGAGCTACGGGTGGACCAAACCAGGCCATGGCCCACCGAGCCCATCAGGAATTCAGTGAAGACTGGTACTGTATCTGGGCCCTGAAAGCGAAAGTTCAATGGTATTTCCTAACCAGACCTGTTTTGGCCCTCCCAAAGAAGTGGTTGAAGCTCCGCCACTGTGCATGATCCTGCATTCCTGCCACGACGCGCTCCAGACTCCTCTGAGCCTTATACACACGTCGCCATCCTCGGTTCCCGTTTGACTGCTAGCCGAACAACACCACTGCTGCCATGCTGCCATCCCCTTGGCGTACGAAGCAAAAAAACAGAAGTAGTCCAAGCAATTCCATTACTATCAGTTCCACACCTGTAGCACCTCGTGACTTCCTGACTAATTTTCTTATTCTCTTTTTTTCCACGCTCGAGATAAACATGCTAGCAGCCAGCGAATCCCATGTTCGAACGCGCTGCAACACCTTCCAGAACCGATTTTATTTCTTAACCAAATCTCAGATTGTGCAGCTTGCCGTGGCAGCACCACTCCCCACCTAGGTTTTGACCTTCATAGCAGCTCTCTACCTAGGCTTCCGTCAGCAGCTGCTTCCGCCATCCCACAGCGCACCAGCCAGCCCCTCTTGAGACCAACCCGCCTCACTCGAGCCTCCAGTAGCTATACGCTTAGGTCTTCTACTGCTACCCACGCGCATGCGCACGTGCACGTGCCCCTGCCACATGCCACGTAAAATCGTTCGCAGCCACCACTGAGTTCTGCCAATCGAATCAATCTCGCCAAGATCACCCACGATGAGGTCCTCTGCTGCTGCACGTCTTCGCATTCCAATTGCTTCATCGTGCCCATACCTTGATAGCCACATCGCGTGCAGTCTCAAACTCATCGCCTCCGAACCCGATCTGATCTTCGCTCCTGCTACCACGTGAATCATACGAAATTGGCACCCTTCCTCTAGATCAACAATCCGTGATCTCCTTGAACCTTGCTCATGATACCACTTGTTAGAATAATCGAAGGCGTGTAGTCGATCTACCGAGGACCAAGCAATCACACAAGGCACGACCGAAATTTGTTAATGAGGTTCACCGAATATCGGCTACATCCCTAGGGCCTGACTATGAGCACTCCTCCCACCGCTACAAGACCACACACCGGCCACCCGGGGGCCATCACATGCCGCTGGCTCCCCCTGCATGCCTATGCTATTATGTTGGCATAGATTATATATGTGTCTACCCCGACATTATATAAGAGGCCTAGGATACAAGTGTCCTACTCGAACATGTCTCTGTACCCTATCTACACACAGCTTGAATCCAAGTCCAACTGTAACCTGCCTTGTACAATTATTCGACACAGTTCCAACACTTCCTTCCTCCTGTCTATAACAGGACTGCCCATGAGCTTGCTCAATATGGGTGTAGTGTGTCGTGTGGGGGCGGGCGTTCTGCAAGGCTCTGTCCCAACCTGCGTGTCCACGGCGGTGTTGCACGATTGTATACCAAATTATTTCTTCCTAAGTAATACACCTTTTCAAAATAAATAAAAACAAATCGTAAAACCACCTAAGGTTGTACAGAGGACAATTTATATAGTTCAAGTTTCCAACTCAGAATGTAGTTGAGGGCTGAAAGCTGAAGTGGACTTTTAAAAAGAACATTCAACAATCAAAATAATAATTAGCGAAGTAAACAAACTGCAATATTTGGTTGTAGCCAGAAAGTGACACTCTGGCAGGTAAGGTATGTGCACTAAATAGCAATAATATTTGGTTGTAGCTTTGGATATACTAGTCGGGCAGTGTCGAAATCACTAAATTTACTCATAGTTCTGGATAGACTTCTGGTCCAGAACAATCGTTATGCTGTGAAGGATAAAATTTACTCAGTTGGCCTTCAATTTGGTATTCCAGTTTATAAGTACTCCCTCCGTTCCAAAATAAGTGACACGGTTTTAGTTCAAATTTGAACTAAAAGCACAACACTTATTTTGGAATGGAGGGAGTAACTCCTAATTTCAGAACATAGTTGAATATTTGAGTACCACTACAGAAATATCCAGAGCAATGTATCTACAAAGATTCATTACCTCTTCTGGAGTTAAAGGGCACTTTCCAATGAGCCGTCTTTCCCTATAGACAAGTTCTTTTTCTGCAAAATTTTCCTTGCGGTACTTGATCAGAATTTTCTGTTCCTGAGGTGTAAATATATCAATGCACCTGCATTTTTCATGTAGAAAATAAGCCATGGCCAGCAATGTAAAATGAAGATATGCAAAATAACAACTGCATTTATCAAATCTTTGTTATCAGCGATGTAGCATCAAGGTTTTGGATTCCAAATGCTAAAAAATCTCATGGGGCACCAAGATTTCCGGTTACCGCGGTAACCAGAAAATACAGGCCGTTACCGGAGGCTTTTTTTAATGAATTTTGGATCTGAACAAAATTCAGTCAAAATTTATTGAGTTTGAAATTCGGGATTTTTCACTCGGTAAGGCGATTTCTCATGGGTAACGAGATTCCCGGTAACCGGTTTTTTCTCCCGGTAACCACATCCCTGTGTAGCATAGCTTGTCTCTAGTAAAAATACAAGCTGATCATCTGTAGAACTATAAAAATGAACCAAACAATATAAATGCATCCCAAAGTTCTAGTACAAGAGAGCACAAATGACCATGATACAGAATATCAATGATTTGAGTTTATCATTTCCTATCTTCCTTCTAAAGGTTTTGAGTTGGTGGCAGATTCACCCACCCTTCTCTACTGTCACATGTGGGATCTTTTTGCCAAAATAAGGCAGAAATAAACTACTGAGGCAGCAGCGGAGTCAAACTCCGAACCTTATCAAGAGGGTTCTAGCTTCTTACCATCTAATCCATACACAAAGGGTATAACAAAGAAATCAAACGGTATTTATTAAACTAGCCCACAATCGAAGTGCTGTGTTTTTATTTTATTTTAAGAGGATTGTTACACAACCCAAATCAGGATGAAGCCTAAGTTAGATGGTATAACTATTGAACTGTTTTTCAGATTTGCGAGCACATTGAATTATTATGGGTCCAGTGCAAGCCACAGGCACTTTGCTAGTTTGGTTAGTGACATCATTTCAAAAATTTGATGAAAAGTTGAGTAATGTTATTGATATCTAAGGCTCTACGATGCTCTTGTTAGCTTTTCTGTAGCCTACAATGAACTGAAATAAAGAATACATAGATGCGCTTCTCCATTTCTGGATGCATAGCAAAGCAAATATGATGACAAGTGAATAACAAACTGACTATTATAAATGTGAATGACTGAATCATGTAATCACACAGTGTGGTCAGTCAATGTTCTACCCAGCAAAAGCAAGCATATCCATCTCAAACCGAAGATGAATCGACATGAAATGGCCTTCTGAGCGGAGCTTATTCACTATCTCACTGCTTGTTTTCATGATGTTTGGCTTGAATCGTAATGCATGATAATTCACCCGGCATCGAAGTCTCTGGATCTCTGGATCATTTATATCTTCTGCCAAGCGATGTGAAAATGGAGTTAAATAGATAGCCCCATAACTCTTCATCTTCTCTAAAGCAACTGTCGTATACCAAGTTACCGGTGCATCTCTCGGTGGCCGGATCTGTTAGCAACACATATTAGTCTCTGGAGTTATTCACTCGTATAACTGAAACTAGTGAGCTTTTCTTTCACCTGGTAGGCTTTCAGCTTCTTAGTTTTTCCGTTTGTAATGATATCTGGAACGCTCGTAGCAATACGGACATCATATTTTAATGTCTTGATGAAGTGGGGAACATCATAAATACCTATGAAACCACTGGTGTATAAATAGAAACCATAAGTAAAAACACCAACCAGGAACCATCATGCCAAGATCATTCAGAACAAACCAAAAATGCTGACAAAATGGCAGTTTCAAATATATAGAACAGCAAAGCTGAAATTAAATGTTCTTACGAGGAATGAAGCACACTACATGTAAATCATTTGTGAAGCCTACTATCTTACTTGATTCCTATAACAAAAAGATACTCCCTCTGTAACTTATATAAGACGTTTTTTCACACTGTCACGGTGTCAAAAAATGTCTTGAATTAAGTTACGGAGGGAGTACCACGTAGCTGGAACTCAAAAATCGAACAAACAGTACTTAATTTTGAGAATATGCAGAAATGTATCTTTTGCTTAAGAAATGGAAATAATCTGTGTACAGATGAAGGGCTACTTCAGTTTTACAAGATTTTCAAATCAGAGGAATAGAAAAAGTAAAGGATTAAGATGCCCTACCCAGGGCTTCGCCCTTTTAGGTCTCTGAAAAACCAGTTGACATGTGCGACCCAATCAAGGAGGCAGTACTTCTGCCTGCGTTCCTCTGGATCCTACTCGCCAGGATTACCGTGCTCTCCAATCCTTAGGAACTTTCGATGAGGTCTTACCAAATACTAAGAATCCTAAGGAAGCAGGTCAATATGGACGGACACAATCCTAAGGAATCAAGTACCTCTATTCCTATGAAACGATTGCTAAACATATGAAGAAAATCCCGTAGGAATCCTCCAAAATTTCTTCCAGACCGGAAAGGAAAACGACGATAAAAGGATTTGCCTGGCATTAGATTGCAGCACAGAGAGGAACTTATGTCATAGAAACAACTTAATTCTGGCATTACTGCATAGCTACAGGTAGAAGGTCTAAGCAATGAAAAGTAAATGTAAATGCCACATATAAAGCTATTACACAATTTTATAGTGTAATGTGGGGCAATTGGTTTTGTGCCATTTGTCCAACCCGGAATGCTAAGAGTTACTCCCTCCGCTCCATATTACTCATCGCTGGTTTAGTACAACTTTGTACTAAATCAGTGACGAGTAATATGGAACGGAGGGAGTACTTTTAAATGGCTTGTACTGAATAAGCCAATGGTTCCATTACTTGCATATAAGTATTCTAGTCATGACACTGCATTTGTAAAACTTGGTCGGAAATTGCACATTTAGAATACCTTTTATAATTATGAAGCAGCATTTGTAAAACCTGGTTCAAAATGCCAACTAGCCGAGGCCAAGAAGGTTCTGACTGAGTTAAATTTTAGATTTTCTCATTTTACAGGGGGGTAATCTCCAGCCCAAGCATGTATGCACAATGGCCCCAAAGATGCTGCAACAGAGCTCGCAACAAGGACCAAACAGCACAATTGCATTGATAGCCAAATTGATGAGTTGGGCAACAACAGATGCACATGTGACATGGCAGCAGAGTGAATGAACCGCTCAAGACTCAAGACTCCATAAAATGGTGGCACAAACTAGGCAAGGCACCCACATATGGCAAAGGTCCCAGTGTCAACGTGCGAGCCAGTGTGGCTAAGCGACAAGGCAGCAGCCCAGGAGTAACTACGTAAGGTGAGGCAGTGATCGAGATGTGATTCGACGGCATTTGCCACACGAAGCAGTCAACGGGCACATTGTTGCGATTGTGACAACATAGCCTGGCACTGCACCAGCAGAGTGGTGCGCAGCATCGTCTACTATGCTATTCTCATTGCCGACCTGTAATTCCAATAGTACGACTGCTTGATTGGCTCCCATAAGCCCCACTACTCGTGCATAGACCTTGCAGTGGCACCGTCGATGGAGAACGCAACGTTGTCACGCCCCTCAATGTGCACCACGGATCTATCACCGAAACGCACGGTTCCAACGATCCCCATGTCAAGCTCGGTGAAGACTGCGAGATCACCGGTCATGCGATTTGACACGCCGGTGTTAAGGTACCACGCCGTGTCCTGAGGCTCGTCGCCGCCGGCCGGGACGACATTTGCCTTCTCTTCATTGAGAAAGATCACGGGGCGCGTTTGCTCGCAGGGGCTCAGATCCGCTGCCATGGCGAGACTGGAATTGCTGCCGTGGCAACCAATTCGCTAACATGGCAGCGTTTTCCGCTGCATCTATGGGAGGGTGCGAAACCGCTACCATGGCAGCAAAATTCGCAGCCGTGGCAGAGATCTCCACGACCTCGGCCAGCAGCAAGTCCGGATCAGCCTCCTTGTCGGCTCGAGCAAGGAGTGCCTCCTCCCTCTTCTTTTTCCTGAATTCACGGGCCCAATGGCCCTTTATGCTACAGTAGCGGCATTTGTCTTTGTCGCCGCCGCTCTTGTGGTCATGGCCGTTCTAGCGTCCACCTCCGCGGGCACCGCCCCTCTGGCGGTTGTTCCGCCCACCAAAGTAAGAGCTGTCGTTGCCTTGGGGTTGCTACTTCCGGGCCTCCCACTCCTTCGTGAGAAGCAGGCGGCCACCCTGACCGTTGTTGCTGTCGTGGATGTCGTTGAGACGGTCTTCGACCACGCGAAGCTGCCGGGTGACTTCGTCCAGAGGAACGTGCTCACGTCGAGCAGTGTCTCAATGGCAATGGCGACCTGTGCGAATTGGGATGGCACAACACGGAGGAACTTGGCTACTACCTTGGACTCCTCCAGCGTGTCGTCGAGCGCGCGCAGATTGGTGACGATCTCGGAGAGCCGCATCGAGAAGTCGTCGATGGTCTCGCCATCACGGAAGGAGATGCCCCCGAAGTCATGCCGCAGCTTATGTGTGTCACCTCGCGCACCCAGCTGGCGCCCATGCGCTGCATGGCGATGGCATCCCACGCAGCCTTGGCATTCTCCTTGTCAACGGCGTTCAGCACGTCTCGCGAAATGGTGATCATGGCATTGTGCTCGTCGTGGTAGGAGGCGTTCCCAATGGACACAGCCTCCCACCAGCCATGTGCTTGAAGGTAAACCTTCATCAGCAGCGCCCACTCCGCATAGTTGGTGCGTGTCAGCATCGGGAGGGCGCCGCCAGAGGTCGCCTACTGCACCACCGCCGCCGCTGCAGGTTCTACGCTGGCTCCGCTCCTGCAACGCCACGTGGAGGCGCAGGGGCGTACGTGACCGATAGCTGGCCGCCGAAGTACCCGACATGGCTTTGATGCCACCTGTTGCCTCTCTAAGATGAAATTCAGCTCATGAGAGAAAGAGAGAGATTTGCGCAGCGTAAGTATTGTTGCTTTTCTGTTTCTCCTCCTTTTATTTCTCAACGAACGCAAGTCATGCCGCGCCCACGCACTCCGACTGGATCATGCCATCCCACGACCTAGCACAAGCCCACGGCGCCCTACAAACTAGCCATGAATCATGCAAAAACGCGTCCCGTGGTGTTGACTCTAAACAGAAATGGGCCAAAACGCTAACAAACTGAAAACGTTGTCGTCGCAGCGAAAACGGCTGCCATGGCAGCCAAACCAGAAACGCTGCCATGCGACCCAGAACTAGTATTCCAACAAAGCATAGGCTGGAGGGGGGTTGCACCTTGTACAAGCATCATTTGAGAAAAGTTGCTGGAAGGAGAACTCACATCGGACAAAAGGAGGATATTCAGGCTCCCGCCACATGAAGATTCCTCATCATACCTTCCAGCAGCCAGGGAGCCGGGCGACCGCTCTTCAACCTGCTCCCGCAGCTCTGCGTCCAGGATGCTCGGCTCGGGGTCCAAATCCCGAGACACAACTTTCACTGAAGTTGGAGTGGGAGTACCAGACGCACAACCAATAGGCGCCAACCAAGTCCCCCTCCAACAGCGTGATATCAAGACCCCTAGAAGAAGATGAATATTTGCCCCCAAGGCAATTTGGAGCTGCAACAACTCCCTCCTGGGCAGTGACGACATGGAGAATTCCTAAATTTAAGGTCCTCACAAGGGGACTCCCATGTGGGAAAAGCAATAGTCCCCCCTGTGGTGAGTCACACGTCGTCCCTTGAGGGCCGGCTTGGACACCTCCCTTCTCGACAGTCGTCTGGACGGTTTTCCTCCTCTTCCTCCCGATGATCACCTCGGAAGCTCTCCCCCCTCCTCAGTGGCTGCTGGCAACTTCTGCTTCCCAAAGGTGTCACCCGCTGCATCGACCCCAGAGGAGATGCTCCCGAGCGTTTTCCTCTTCCCTGAATGGGAGGAGCCGTTCGATGCCTGCCCCATGCCCAAATTCAAACCACTAGCGCTTAAAGTACTGGCCGGACCAGGAGCTGGCACGGGAGCTTGGGCAGGGCAGCCACCCAACGTCATGCCTAGTCCACGGGAAGGGGATGTCGGGAGACAAAGGAGGCCACCTCCTGCAAAGCCACCAAAAACGACAAATGAGGCGTGAAAGGGAAAAGGGTTGGGGGCCCCAAGGATAGCGCACTTACCTCATCCGGCTGGTCGGGATGCCTGAGGACAGCAGGCCGACCCATCAGGTCGACGACCTTGGACTTCACTAGTTTGACCGCCCGTCTGTGCATCTCCTTCCCCTGAGCTCGTCCGGCGCCTCCCAGGTTGGATCCCCCAAGCCTGTGTACAATCACATAGGGCAGCACCTCAGTTTGATGGGCTGAACTCGATGTCCGATGAATGTCGCCACCACAGTCTCCCTAAGGGCGCCTCGTGGAGCATGGTTATGCGTTTCCCCAAAAACTTCGCTACTATCTGCTCCTCGGGAGTAGGTCGGGCTGCCCGGACATCGTTGTATAGCGCATATTGGGCGTTGAAGGCCAGTAACGCAGGGTTAGGATTGGAATAGTAGAACCAGTTATGGTGCCACCCTTGTTGGACGAGACGGTGGAAACCTTGGCCACCTCAACCCCGGCATTACCCAAACTGAGATGCCGACTCCCCCAACTTGATATCATCCTGACACATGTATGCCTTCACAAAATACAACCTCTTTCACTAGGCGAAATGAGCCTCGATCCCCAGAAAGCCCTCGTTGTAGGTGATGAAGCTCGCCACCTGATCCCGTTCAGATTCAAGTCGTGAAGCTCCAGCCCATAGTAATGGAGCGGTCCTCGGAGAAAGGGTTGGATCGGCAGGGAGAACCCCCTCTCGAAGAAAGGAACGAAAACCACCGCCTCCCCCTCTCAAGGTTCGGGGGTTGCCTCTCTTTTGGGCACCCGCCATCGGAGATTGAGGGAAAACACACCCGCCACCACCAGCTTCAATATCTTCGACGTCGTCATCTTCGAAGGACACTAGGTCGCCGGATCTTCCTCCTCCACCTCCTAATTTTCCGCCGCCCCAATGCCGCCTTCACCTCCTCGGCTGCGTCGGAGGACCTGCTCCACCGCTCAGGTGGGCCCTCGGCTTGCCCGCCGGAGCAAGATATTGTGAGGACGACGGCAACATATCTACAACAGTGGGATCCTTGGCAAAGGCTGATGGGAATGACATCATTTCTACGGAAGAGCGTTGGCAGTGCAAGAGCAAGGAGCAGAGTGATGGCAAGGCATGTGTAAGGAGTGAGACACACCCTCACAATGGTAGGCAAAACGTTGGGAAAGGGAAGGGGGCAGCAAGGAAGAAGGCAACAAGGGCTTGGTGACCTCGCTGCTCCCCATCCCAGCCTGTCTTATAGCAAAGGGGAGGCCAAAACACCCCCCACCCTCGGGAATCACCACGTCAGATCTGATGCAACCATTCAGAATGGTAACTCAACACCCCACGCAAGCATGCCTTGGTTCCCAAACCTTCTGATGGCATCGCGAACATTGGACATCAAGACTTGGTGTGTGTCCTACCGGCCCCTGTTTCGTCCCCTGCCCTCAGTCAATTAGAGGGCCAAGGACCATGAATCTTTCTCCTTGCAGTCGGTGGACCTTCTGTCAACACGGCGTACCCTCAACTAATCGTTGGTCAAGACTCAAAAAGGTTGGTCCTCAAACGTCTCGATCCAAGGTTTCACCTTCACACGGGAGCGAGTGGATCAAACAAGTCCCACGCAACCTCCCGGCAAGCAGGTCACGCAGCACTCGGGGGCTACTAACAAGGATACAACATACGGGCATGCCTGTCAAGCAAAGGGCTCAACACCCCTGATCAGGCGTGGAGTCAGCCACTCGAGCCTAGCAGTCGGTCAGGGATCGTGCCTACTTGGGAGGCATGGAAATGATGAGCTACCAGCGCACGACATGGTCCGACAGGACCAAGGGGCGCAGCCCACAGATAATCCAACCCGAGTCGACAATCGTACCTCAGTTTGCAATATTGTCATGTCCGAGAGAAGAGATGCGGTCTCCTTCTAATACTCAAGGACATCGCCCTTCATGGATAGGAGGTCTTGGTATTCAGCCTCATCCATGCTTGCTCTTCACATCGTCACATCTGAATGATCCAAGAAGGAATTTCACGTTGAGACTTACTCAACAAACTGCCCCAGCGGGAATTTCATGTTGAGACTTGCTCAACAACCTGCCCCAGCGATCAAATCTCACCGCAGCCACCGAAACGCCGACAAGGTGTACAGAGCGAATCTTGCATGGAATTTTACAACAAGGAAAAAAATCCCCAACAACCACTTTGGTGGCTTCCGAACTACACCCTAATGGATTCGTCATCGTCTAATCGCGGCCACACAAAGTTCAACACCGCCGTTGTGAAAGGGGAGGGGAGGGTGGGATTCTACGAGAGATCTCAACCACACTTGCTCCACAACTCGATTGGTCTCCGAGGAATTCTTGCTCTGAATACCAATTTGTCAAACCATGTGTCACCGTGGATTTCAACTGATATTCATATGCATGTATCTCACAGTTCTAGCTACAAGGCCGGATGAAGCTGGCCATCTATTGATTTATGTATGAATATAGTGTTATATGTCTTGTCACAGAAGCAAAATTGGGGAACATAGAATGATGAACCTTAGCCACAACCCAACTGGTTATATAGGTAGCGGGGTCAGGAATAATACGTTGTAAAAATGACTGTTGTTACAGTAGTAATCAAGCACGGGGTAATCTAGGCCATTGAAGGAACATAGATAGTGGAGGCTATTTGATCTAGCAAAACTATAACTGAATAATTGACACCTACGTTTCAATATGTGACACCGTAGTCTGATACTTTGAATACCTAACACTAGGACCATATGACAAGCACAACAAAGAAGGGCATTGACTAAGCAATGCGCGGCACTGCAGACAGCGATAACACGATGACGCCAAGCCAAACCATAGTGTTATGGTATTGCACAACTACACGAGTGAAAGGGGCAAGGTAGGCTGCATGCGAGCGTGCAGCTAGATACCAGGGCCACAGGTGTCCGGTAGTGGCACTATAGCAGTGACCAAAACCCGACAACAAGGTTAGAAACTTGGAGATGACATCTCCAAGAGAAAGGGCTCAAGGCCATGGCTGAATGGAAGTTATAAGATCAGTGCTAACCAATAGAAACATGATTTATGGTTCTAATTCATTTTTATAAAAGCCTTGGTGAAGCAGCACAAAGGTTGTGGAGGAGCAACTCCACCTTGCTGCTACAATGTGTACAGCACAAGTGTTGAAGGAACATCTTCAACGTGTTGCGCTAGATATCGCTCTAGAGGCGAATGTAGGCCGATATGGCAGCAATAGTTCAATCCAGAACTCCTAGAGCACAAGATCTACTCCAAGATCTTAGATAAGAACAACAAGTTCTATTATAGGTAGTGGGTACCTAGTCTGGGTTACAAAGTAGAGGTGAGGGCCTCTATTTATAGGGCTTTGGGAAGCATTCACATACTTTTACTTATAGCTGGAACACTCTAGAAAAAACATTATTTAGGATTCACCATTCTACTCACAGCTGTTTATAACTAGAGAACTCTAGAAACAGCAAGTAGGGTAAAGAAGAGAAAAGAAATACTACACTAGTGGAAGTATCTAGAAGTAGCCAAACAGATATGGCATGTGTTTTTCTTTCTTTTTCTCTCATCTATTGTTCCTCGTCATTCTCCCCTGGTTGTTTGGAACTCGCCCTCAAGTTATCGTCATAGAGCACTTCTTCTGGGTGGTAGAGAGTCAAGTCCGCAACATTGAAAGTATTGGATATGCCAGCGATAGTCTTGTCCCGTCCAACATGGCCACTAAGATCACTTGAATGGAGTTCTCTAATTAGTTTGTCACGCAGAGAACTCCTTGGGATGCTCAAACGATCATTTTTGAAGAGATAGCCATCCTGCACCAGATAGTCGTCACCTAATGGCTAGCCCCTGATGTGCTTCACCCAAACATGGCCAAAGTCTTCATCATCCTAATACAACTCTTTTATTTGATCCATGCCTGGAAGTTCAGCTTCAAAAGAAGTCAAGAGGCATGCACGACGACTCAAAGCATCGGCCACTCTATTAGTTGTCCCAGATTTATGCACGATGAGATAGTTAAACCTCTCCAGATATGTTGCCCATCTCACTAGCATGCGGTCAACATGCTTTTGATTTCTAAAATGCTTCAAGGATTGATGGTCACTATATACAATGAACTCTTTAGGCAGCAAACAAAATTCCCAAGTTTTCAAGGCTCCGAAAACGGCATACAATTCTTGTTGATAGGTACTCCATTTCTGTCTAGCTTCGCTTAACTTCTCACTAAAGAAAGCAGTGGGCTTCCTTTCTTGAGATAGAACAGCTCCAATGCCTACTCCACTTGCATCACACTCCAACTCAAAAGTCTTGTTGAAATCAGGTAGCACCAAGACAGGAGCTTGTGAGAGTTTTTGCTTGATCTCATTGAAACTAGTTTCAGTCGCTTCTGTCCATTGGAACTTTCCTTTCTTCATGCACTCGGTAATTGGTGCCATGATAGTGTTGAAATTCTTCACAAGTCGTCTATAGAAAGTTGAAAGGTCATGAAAACTTACCTCAGAAATGGTCTTTGGAGTTGGCCAGTCTCAAATTGCTTCAACCTTGGAGTCATCAACACGAATACCGTCACATGTTATGACGAATCCTAGGAAAAGAAGTTGTGTTTACAGGAAAACACATTTCTTCAAGTTGACGTAGAGCTCATTTTCTCTTAATACTTCTAGCAACTTTCGAATGTGATCAAATTGTTCATCCTCATCCTTGCTATAGATCAAGATGTCATTGAAATAGACCACAACAATGGGATAAGAAGGGTAGAAGGACTTGATTCATCAAGTGCATAAAGGTACTTGGTGCATTTGAGAGTCCAAATGGCATGACCAGCCATTCAAACAACCCTTCTTTTGTCTTGAAGGTTGTTTTCCATTCATCCCCGGGTCTGATACGGATTTGATGATATCCACTTCTTAAATCCGGCTTCGTGAACACTCTTGCTCCACTAAGCTGATCCAACATATCATCCAGACGGGGCATAGGGAATCTATACCTTATAGTGATCTTGTTAATGGCTCTACTGTCTGTACACATGCGCCAAGATCCATCTTTCTTTGGCGCGAGCAGGGCTGGTACAGCACATGGGCTAATACTTTCTCGAATGTGCCCCTTTTGCAGCAATTCCTCCACTTTCTCCTTCAATATGTCATGCTCTTTTGGGCTCATTCGATAGTGTGGAAGATTAGGAAGACTTGCTCCCGGAATTAAGTTGATTCTATGTTGAATTCCTCTCATTGGTAGCAGGCCTTGTGGCTCTCCAAGTATGTTATAAAATTCTGCTAATAAGCCACGTACCTTTGTTGGAATTTCAACAACCAGGTGCTCTTCTCCTTTTACTATAAGTGCAGCACACAAATCTGCCTCCTTCAAGTCTTCCATAAACTCATTAGAGGTGCGGGAGATAGTTAACATACTTTTCCCCTCCTCCTTAGAGATATTACCATCAGTTTTATTTGGTAGAATAATGATCTTTCTCTTGTTCCAAAAGAAAGAGTAAGAATTTTTCCTGCCCTTATGTGTAGTATCCACATAAATTGCCAACGTCTCCCAAGAAGAACATGGCTGGCGTCCACATCAACTACGTCACACAACACATTTGAGCGATAATGCTTGCCCAAAGAAAGTGGTAGGTTGCATTGTTTGGTGATAGTCATATTCACTCCTTTCTTGATCCATCCAATAGTGTAGGGATTTGGATGATCATGGGTTTCAAGTTTTAAATGGTTCACCAACTTCTGGGAGATAAGATTCTCACAGCTGCAACTGTCAGTTACTAATCTGCATACCTTGCCATTCATAGTGCATTTGCTCTCAAATATTTCCTTCTGTTCTGTGTCGTCAGGTTGTGGTGTGGAACATAGGAGACGTTGAATCACACATGCCACCTCTTCACCTTCTTCTTGACAAACCTCTTGTCCCTTCACATCTTCAGATTTGTATTCTCCCTCATTGCCTTCACCATCATGGATAGTTGTGTTAACAAATTTCCTTAGTGGGCAACCGCTGGATATGTGTCCCTCTTCACCACATTTATAGCATTTTGGGCCTTCATTGGACTTACCCTTGCCTCTAGTTTGCTTCTGGATGGGTTGTTTTGCCTTTGGTGGGGCGGTCTTTTCTTCCACTCTATTAGGCTGACTCCTAGACGAGCCTTCGACATGAGGATATGGAGCCTTAGTTGCCTTTCTTGTCCTCACAAACCTCTCAACCTTTAAGGCTAGTGCTTGTGCTTGATCAATGGACCAGATTTGTTGCATCATCAATCGATCTTGAATAGCATCGTTGAGACCATTGATGTACCTTCCAACTTGTTGATCTTCAGTTTCAGCAAGGTTGCACCTCACCTGTAGCCTTAGAAACTCCTCCGTGTAATCTGAAACAGTCCTATTTCCTTGAGCACAATTTTGAAATTGGATAAATAGGATCTGGTCATAATCAGCGGGCAAAAATCTCCCTTTCAAGAGATTTTTCATTTGCCGCCAAGTTCTCACACGAGGTTCTCCTCTCAGCCTGTGCTCTTCTTGAACGCGATGCCACCATATGCACCGGCTCCTCCTTTCAGCTTTTATGCGACCAAAGGAACTCTACATCTTCCGGAACTTCCATGACCTCAAAGTAAGTCTCCACTTCCTATAACCAATCTAGGGATCCTTCAATATCAACATTTCCATTAGAAGTTGGGATCTCAACTTTCACCTTGTATGCATCTCTTGGATATGTAGGGTTGGGTACTCTCCGATATGCGTAGAGATCTGGTTCTTCAAGGGCATCATCATATTCTTCACCTTCAGAAGCTTCAACATAAATTGGCCTTCTTGAAGCATGTTGAACAGCATGTTGTTGTGGTGGTCTTGCTCCAAGACTACCTCTCCTTCTTCTTTGATGAGCATCTTCTTCTTCTTTAGATGAATCTCCTTCATTGGTAGCAGGAGGGGGGGCACCCTTTCTTATCATCTCAACCAGCTGGTCAAATCTCCGATTAAGATCTTCATGCAGCTCATTGATTTGTTGTTCTGCAGCATCCATCCTCTTCTCCAATTGCTCCATTGCTTCCTGCAGCTTGCTCTCGAAGAGGACCGCAAGAACAAGTATGCGTCAACAAGGCTATGATGCCACCTGAAGCAGCACAAAGGTTGTGTAGAGCAACACAACCTTGCTGCTACAATGTGTGCAGCACAAGTGTTGAAGAAACAACTTCAACATGTTGCGCTAGATATCGCTCTAGAGGCGAATGTTGGCCGATATGGCAGCAAGAGTTCAATCCAGAACTCCTACAGCACAAGATCTACTCCAAGATCTTAGATAAGAAAAACAAGTTCTATTATAAGTAGTGGGTACCTAGTCTGGGTTACAAAGTAGAAGTGAGGACCTCTATTTATAGGGCTTTGGGAAGCCTTCACATACTTCTACTTATAGCTGGAACACTCTAGAAAAACATTATTTAGGATTCACCATTCTACTCACAGCTATTTATAACTAGAGAACTATAGAAACAACAGGTAGGGTAAAGAAGAGAAAAGAAATACTACATTAGAGTGGAAGTATCTAGAAGTAGCCAAACAGATCTGGCGTGTGTTTTCTTTCTTCTTTTCTCTCATCTATTGTTCCTCATCACTTGGATTCATCCTAACACGTTCGTGCGTGAACTTTGATTCTTGATTTAATTTAGTTTTATATACTATACTAGTGAATGGATAATTTTGAATTGGGTATGTTATGACCGGCGTCATTTATAGCCGGAGGAAGCCCAATGGGCGCGTCTAGTTAGGGGCTTAGCCCAATTTATTTTATTTTTATTAGCATCGAGATTATATAAACAGTTCTAAGCACCCTTTTGGGATTAAGCAATAAGACATATTCTATTGCCCGGTTCCCCGAAGGAGCCGGAACCCTAACCCTAGCCGCCCGCTCTCATCGCCGCCGCCGCCTTCTCCGCGCGACAGGGCGCCCTCGCGTCGGCGGCCGCTCTCATGTCCGCGCCCGCCTCCCTCCTTCCCGTACAACCTCCGGCCAAGACCCGGTAGGGCCCTAGCTCCTACCAATTGGGTATCAGGTAGCTTAGGTTCGGTCATGTCTTCGCCACCGCCCACTCTAACCCTGCCGCTGCCGACCGCCACCACCTCCCCGATGGCCACCACGGCCAGCGCCCCTCCCTTGCCGGTGCCGGTTACCTCCGCCGTACCGGCTCCCACCGTCTTCACCCCGGAGGAAGTCATCGGGGCGCTCCGCGATCTCGCCGCCGCGGTCCAGGAGATCCGCCTCTACTTGGCCGGCCCCTACGGGCCGCCGTCACCGGGCCACTGCTGCTGCCGTGGCAGCCGCCGCACTCACTGGGCCGCCACAGCTGCAGCTGCCGCCGCCACCCACCACCCCGCCCTGGCTGTCGTGGCCATCGCAGCCCCTGGCGGCCCCCGTCGCCCCGCTGCAACTGCCGACGCCACCGCCGATCAGCTCCGGGCCGGCTCCGACCGCGTCGGCGGGAGTGCCGATCCACCAGGTCCGGTTCCCACCCTCGCCGTCACCGCTACCGTCCTGGTTGGCCGGGTCGTCGCCGCAGCCGGTCTACACGATGGCCTCGGAACCGCCGCACGTCCACTCGCAGCCGGCGCCCAACCTGCAGTACGACGGGTCCTCCAGCGCCGCGGGTCCCTACGCTGGCCTCGACGGGCCGCCATCCCAAGGGGGTTGTTTCCACCGACCCGGCACTGCCCCATCGCTGCTTCGCACCAACGAGCCATACTCCCACGGCGGTCATACTCATACACCGCCGCGTTTCGCCAAGCTAGACTTCGCCACCTACGACGGCACCGAGGATCCCCTCAACTGGCTTAATCAGTGTGAGCAGTTCTTCCGAGGGCAACGCACACTTGCGTCGGACCGCACCTGGCTCGCCTCATATCACCTCCGAGGCGCCGCACAGACGTGGTATTACGCCCTCGAGCAGGACGAGGGCGGCATGCCCCCATGGGAGCGCTTTCGCGAGCTCTGCTTCCTTCGCTTCGGGCCGCCGATACGCGGGAGCCGGCTGGCGGAGCTAGGCCACCTCCCCTTCACCTCCACGGTGCAGGACTTCGCCGACCGCTTTCAGGCCCTGGCGTGCCACGCGCCCGGCGTGACGGCTCGCCAGCGGGCCGAGCTCTTCGTCGGCGGTCTGCCGGATCATATCCGCGTGGACGTGGAGCTTCGGGGACCCCAGGACCTCCAGACGGCCATGTACTACGCCTGCACCTTCGAGCATCGCGCGCAGGCCTCGCAACAGGCGTCACCGTGTCGGGGCGCCCGACAGCCAGCCAGGCTTTTTAAATCCCCCTGTGAGATACACACGAAATACATGCAGGATCATCATTAAAACCATCATACTTGCTGACCATCGATGAACTGATCGGATTAACCAACCAAAGTTGGCCTCGGTCATTATGTATTGAACCGAGGAAAAAGCCTCTGTAACGGTTGGTCGGTAGTAAAAAGTCATAGCAAAACCGGTAGCGACTTGTACTAGAAAACAAGTAAGTGTAATTCCCCCTAAACAATAAAATAGCCCCGACACGACCTGTGCCGGGCCGCCCACCCCCAACCGCTCCGGCGACTACCACTCCGGCCGCGACGCGGCCCTTCCGCTGGCTCACCCCGGCCGAGCAGCTCGAGCGACGTCGCCAGGGGCTTTGATATAACTGCGACGAGCCCTACGTGTCGGGCCACGTATGCCCGCGCCTCTTCTACTTGGAGGCGGCCGACTACGTCGAGGAGGACACAGTCGTCGACAGGCTCGGCGACTTGCCCGCCCCAGTTGCTGCGGAGGTCGCACCGGCGCCCGCTCCAGCGATGGCTCTCGTGGTCTCCCTCCATGCGCTCGCAGACATCCGAGACGAGCGGACTATGCTCTTGCCGGTGATGATCCATGGTGAGCGTCTGGTGGCCCTCCTGGATACGGGCTCCACGCATAACTTTCTGCCCGAGGCGACCATGCGCCGCTTAGCGCTCCAGCCGACGGGCGGGGAGCAACCCCAGGTCACCGTGGCTAACGGCAACCGTCTCTCGTGCCATGGGCTGGCGCGAAACGTGCCCATCACCATCGGCGACGAGCACTTCACCATCACGTGCGCCAGCATCGACTTGGGCTGCTTCGACTTCATCCTCGGCGTCGACTTCTTGAGGACCCTTAGTCCCATCCTCTGGGACTTCGACGCCCTGGCGATGACCTTCTGGCGCCTGGGTCACCACGTCCGGTGGGAGGTCGTGGGTGGCGCCTCACCAGCGACGCCGCAGCTGCAGCTGGCCGCGACTGCTGCAGGGCCCGAGCACCCTCTGTTGGATCATCTTCTGCAGCAGCACCGCGACATTTTCGATGAGCCTCAGGGCCTTCCGCCAGCCCGGGTGTATGGCCACCGAATTCATCTCCTGCCGAGCACGGCGCCGGTTGCGGTGCGCCCCTACCGCTACCCCAGCTGCAGAAGGACGAGCCGGAGCGGCAGTGCGCGCTAATGCTCGCCTTGGGCATCATCCGGATCTCTACTTCCCCGTTTTCAGTGCCGGTCCTCCTCGTCCGCAAGTCGGACGACACGTGGCGCTTCTGCATCGACTACCGTGCCCTTAACACCCAGACGCTCGAGGACAAATTTCCTATTCCAATCGTCCACAAGCTACATGGGGAGCGCTTCTTCACCAAGCTCGACCTCCGTTCGGGCTACCCACCAGGTGCGGATGCACCCGGACGATGTCGCGAAGACGGCGTTTCGGACTCATCACGGCCACTTCGAGTTCTTGGTGATGCCTTTTGGCCTCTCCAACGCCCCGGCGACCTTTCAGGCCTTGATGAACGACGTCCTCCACCCCTACTTGCGTCGGTCTGTGCTTGTTTTCTTTGATGACATTCTTATCTACAGCGCCTCGTGGGCGGAGCACCTTTAGCACGTTGCCATCGTCTTCAACGAGCTTCAAGCGCACCATCTTCATCTTAAGCGCTCGAAGTGCTCGTTCGGCACGCCTTCAATCGCCTACCTCAGCCACGTCATCTCGGCCGAGGGTGTTGCTATGGACGCCGATAAGGTGCCAGCTGTCGCAGCCTGGCCGACGCCGCACTCACCACGGGCTATCCGCGGCTTCCTGGGCCTCGCAGGGTACTATCAGAAATTTATCCGGGAGTTTGGCCTCATCGCATCCCCGCTGACGCGCCTGTTGCGACGCGACACGTTCGCCTGGGATGCGGAGGCCACTGAGGCGTTCGAGGCCCTCAAGAGGTCCCTCACGACGGGTCCCATCCTCCAGATGCCCGACTTCGACCGGCCGTTCATGGTGGACTGCGACGCCTTTGGTGTGGGGTTCGGCGCCGTCCTTCATCAGGGCGACGGGCCGCTTGCGTTCTTCAGCAGGCCCTTCGCCGCGCGCCATCATAAGCTCGCGGCCTATGAGCGGGAGCTCATTGGCTTGGTGCAGGTCGTGCGCCACTGGCGGCCATATCTTTGGGGGCGGCCGTTCCGTATTCGCACAGATCACTACAGCCTCAAGTTCTTATTGGACCAAAGGCTATCTACCCTGTCGCAGCACCAGTGGATCAGCAAGCTCTTTGGCTTCGACTTCACCGTCGAGTATCGTCCGGGCCGTCTGAACACTGTGGCCGACGCCCTGTCCCACCGCGACGCCGACCACGACACGGACGCCAACGACGCTGACGGAGCGGCTCTCTGCATCCGCTCGGGGCCTTCCTTCGCCCGCATTAACGACATCAGCAGGGCAACCGCAGACGCGCCGGATGCTCAGCTCATTCGGGAGCGCCTCGATGCCAGCGACCTGGAGGAGCCGTGGCGTTTGGCAGATGGCTTACTCCTGCATGGGCACCGCCTCTTCGTGCCGGATCACGATGACCTCCGTCACCAGGTTCTGCTGCAGGCACACTCGGCCGGCCACAAGGGTGTGCAGAAGACCCTTCACCATCTCCTCGCCGATTTCTACCTCCCCGACGATCAAGCCCTGGTCCGAGACTGGGTGCGGTCTTGTGTTACGTGCCAGCGTAACAAGACGGAGACACTGCACCCGGTTGGGCTGCTACAGCCCCTGGAGGTGCCCTCTCAAGTCTGGGCTGATATCTCCATGGACTTCATCGAGGGCCTCCCTAAGGTGGGCGGCAAGTCCGTCATCCTCACGGTGGTCGACCGCTTCTCGAAGTACGCACACTTCATCGCGCTCGACCATCCCTACACCGCCGCTTCCGCGGCTCGTGCATTCTTTGACGGCATCGTCCGCCTACACGGGTTTCCCTCTTCGATCGTCAGCGACCGGGACCCGGTGTTCACGGGGCATGTCTGGCGCGATCTCTTCCGGATGACAGGCGTGAAGCTCCGCCTGAGTACGGCCTTCCATCCTCAGACGGACGGCCAATCCAAGGTGGTCAACAAGGTGATTGCCATGTATTTGCGTTGTTTTACAGGTGATCGTCCCTGTGCTTGGGTGGACTGGCTCGCGTGGGCGGAGTACTGCTACAACACCTCTTACCACTCCGCCCTGCGCGCCACGCCATTCAAGGTGGTCTATGGCCGACCGCCACCGCCCATCCTGCCAGTTGACCCTGAGACGGCTAGGACGGAGGCGGTGGGCGACCTTCGCAGCCGGGACGAGATGCTAGCGGAGGTGCGCTAACGCCTTCTCCAAGCCCAGCAGTTGTCCAAGCGGTACTACGACGACCATCACCGCGAGGCGGAGTTTGCGATGGGCGACTGGGTGTGGCTGCGCCTCCTTCACCGCTCCATGCAATCCCTGGACCCGCGCGCTAAGCGCAAGCTGGGCCCTCGCTACGCGGGCCCGTTTCCTGTGGTAGAGCGCATAGGCAAGGTGGGCTACCGCTTGCAGCTTTCGACCGGTGCCCGCATCCATGACGTGTTTCATGTGGGGTTGCTGAAGCCCTTCCGTGGAGACCCAGCGGCGGCCACGCCAGTACTACCTTCGACCTTCGACGGGCGCCTTCTTCCAGGACCGGCGAAGGTGTTGCAGGTCCAACAGCGTCGCGGAGTATGGCATTTGCTGATCCAGTGGCACGGCCTTCCGGAGGAGGATGCCACTTGGGAGAAGCTCGAGGAGTTCCGTCAACATTTTCCAGACTTCCAGCTCGAGGACGAGCTGTTTGCGCAGGCGGGGAGAGATGTTATGACCGGCATCACTTATAGCCGGAGGAGGCCCAATGGGCGCGTCTAGTTAGGGGCTTAGCCCAAGTTATTTTATTTTTATTAGCATCAAGATTATATAAACAGTTGTAAGACACCCTTTTGGAATTAAGCAATAAGACATATTCTATTGCTCGGCTCCCCGAAGGAGCCGGAACCCTAACCCTAGCCGCCCGCTCTCATCGCCGCCGCCCCCTCCGCGCGACACGGCGCCCTCGCGCCGGCGGCCGTGCTCACGTCCGCGCCCGCCTCCCTCCTTCCCGTACAACCTCCGACCAAGACCTGGTAGGGCCCTAGCTCCTACCAGGGTGTTCAAAGTTGTACTAATTACCATGGAGCATTGCTTAAGAAGATTGACAAACGTGACCAGAAAAACAGTATGGTTTCATGCCTAGGAGGTCAATCCTGGAAGCCATTTTCTTGGTTCGACAACTTATGGAGAGATACAAGGAGCAAAAGAAGGATTTGCATATGGTGTTCATTGGCTTGGAGAAGGCCTCGATAAGATACTGCAGAATGTCATATGGTGGGCCTTGGAGAAACACAAAGTCCCAACAAAGTACATTACCCTCATCAAGTACATGTACGATAATGTTGTGACAAGTGTTTGAACAAGTGATGGGGACACCGATGACTTTCAATTAGAATAGGACTGCACCAAGGGTCAACTTTTTAAGCCCTTATCTTTTTGCTTTGGTGATGGATTAGGTCACAAGGGATAATATCAGGAGATATCCCATGGTGTAATGCTCTTTGCGGATGATGTGGTGCTAGTCGGAAATGGTCGAACGGGGGTTAATAGAAAGTTAGAGATGTGGAGACAGACTTCAAAATCGCAAAGTTGTAGGCTTAGTAGACGTAAAATTGACTACATGGGGTGCGATTTCAGTTCTAGTAGGCACGAGCAGGAGGAAGTTAGCCTTGACGAGCAGATGGTACCTCGGAAGGACACATTTCGATATTTGGGGTCAATGTTGCATAAGGATGGTGATATCGATGAAGATGTGAGCCATCAAATAAAAGTTGGATGGATGAAGTGTCGCCAAGCTTCTTGAGTTCTCTGTGATGAGAGAAAGCCACAAAAGCTAAAAGGCAGGTTCTATAGGATGGCGGTTCGACCTGCGATGGTTGTCTGGCGTTGTATAGTGGCCAACTAAAAGACGGCATGTCCAACAGCTAGGTGTAGCAGAGATGCGCATGTTAAGATGGATATGTGGCCACACAAGAAGATTCGGGTTCAAAATGATGATATACTTGATAGAGTTGGGGTGGCACCGTGCCTGATATGGTTTGGGCATATATAGCACAGGCCTCCGGAAGCGCCAGTGCATAGCGGATGGTTAAGGCGTGCTGATAATGTCCTGAGAGATCGGGGTAGACCAAACTTGACATGGAAGGGGTCCCTAAAGAGAGATCGGAGATCTAAAGGACTGGAATATCACCAAAGATTTAGCCATGGACAGGGGTGCGTGAAAGTTAGCTATCCATGTGCCAGAACAATGACTTGGTTTCAATATCTTATGGGTTTCAAATTATTTGCTGGATAATTTTCAATTGCATCATACTTTCTGTTACATTAATACTATCGAGTCCGCCGCCAAACTTTTCATTGCCTATTATCGACAATATAAACGATGCAATAATCTACAAAAGGAACAATGATTTGCAACTACACAATAAACACATAATTTGAGAATGTTTTCAAGTAGGATACTGGTGTAACCATGGATCGGTCATTTATTCATGAAATTCTATATAAAGGAACTGAACTAAATTTTAATTTGTTCAGAATGGAAAAAAAAACTTCTTATATCCCGCCCAATATACACACGTGTTGTGGCATTGCATGCATAAATTTATAGGCACTTTTCAGAACTCTGGAACTATTCTACTGTACAGCATTTCATCTACTAAGTGCTAAATATCTTGCTTCAAATGCTTGTAGGGACTAGGGAGTTGACCGAGATAGTTCACTGGATGGAAATATTAGGGTCAATCATTCTCATGTAAATGTCACATAATCAGGCACAAAAAGAAGAGGCTGAAATTATATAATCAACTAAAACCAACTATAGAATATGAACACAATGGAAATATGATTGTTTTATAACTTATTAAGTATTCTGCAAAAATCAACAATTTTCACAAAGAACACAAGGTTTTTATCTAAATGCATACATTGTTACTGCATGAGATGCCATTTCGGATAAAAGTGATACCTCTCGTCACGCCAAAAAGAGTTTGCATCTAATTCTGGCAGCACTAGTGTAGCATTCATTATTCGTGCAGCAACAACAGCATTACATATCTACAAAAACAGGACAATAGCAACCTTAATTTTGTTACCATCAATCATATAATCATAGTAACTCCAGCAATTTAGTGCTGGTGGTTTTCGTCCCGTAGTTCGTCTCCAAGAATGGTGTTGGACAGTGGGTTTCCCACTAGTGAGTTGAACCCGTTTTCTTGTTTTCACCTTCTTCTTTTTTTACTTTCTGTTATGGAAGTTACGGAAAATGTGGAACCGGGTTCAAAAAATAGCAAGTATTGTGATCAAACATGCTTCTTTACAGATAAAGGGAGAGCTTATTCGTTAATCACCGCGGTACGTTGTTGGTTCAAGCCACCATTGCATCGGACACGCAAGTACCCATTAGTCTCAGACTCAGTTGGTGGGGCTGCAGGTACATTAATTAACTTCAGCATATCCACTTTTACCATCCTTTGCCAAGAATATGACCGTCAACTTCCAGAGAGGTTAGAGACACAAACATACGAGGCCAATATGATCGTGGTGCAGAAGAAGCTCTCCAGCCATTTGAATTTGCAGTTCTCCACAACTTATTTACATCAACATCCTTGAATAATCGCATCGATGTTAGTATAAGAAATCATTTCATTGAGAATTCAAATACACAATGAACATATTGTCATTGTAATAGTCCAAATGCAATTAGTTAAAATCAGCTTATCAGCCCACAAACTAAAATGATGCATTTCAAAAGGCATATTGCCACTAAACAGAATTTATTTCTGATACTATTGTTTATCATTAGAATAGAATATTTTAAAATGCAAAGTCATCCAGTTCACCACTAGGAAATACATCCTCATGAGCCATCAAAGTGTCCCAATGATTTCCACAGAGAAGGTAGTAATTCTTTCTAACCAATTTAAATGCATTTGCATTGCCTCCACTTATATCATCCAAATCCACAATAAACTAATAGCAGCAACCACATATATCTTTTTTTCTTGCGGGTCACCAACCATATAGATCAACTACACAAAATAATGAAAGTTCTGGTAAACGCACTATCCCCCTCCACCGGTCCCTCCCATCGTAACAACGATCGTTCACATATTTTTCTTTTGCAGCGGCTTGGAGTTCTTCGACCCCCAAGCCTCAGAGAAATGGCCCATCACCATCTATTGGTCTTTCCCCAAAGCAATAAAAAAATATTAACATAATACCATCACCATTTCCTCGCTGATAAACAACGCAAAAAATAACTTGAACAAATACCCTGTTGAAGAGAAGATGGGGAGAAATTCCGTAACATCATCTAACAAGTGAAGTCTGTTTTGAACCTTCAATTCATATGGCTCGTCGCAATCAAACCCCAACTTCCAAATCCCTGAAATTGACACCCTCTACTCACTGATCCCGGTCTATCTCAACCCTAAACCTATGTAGACTAGTTTGTCATGCTAGGAAAATAACAATCCCGGCCGGGATTACTCTCTACTCTCACTGACTGCACGGATCCGCATGTCATATCCATCTTCTTCCTGTAATTTTTATCTCTCTCGCCAAGAACTGGGGTGCTCGTTCAGAACAGTGAGGTTTGGCAGCGGAACTATGGGAAGGGCATGAGAATGGCACATGTGCACTTGTTTTGTCGCCGTTCTCGCCGTCCATGCGGCACTGTGAGCGGCATGCATGCGTTCGGCCTGGCGTGCTCTGGCGCAGGGCAGGGGCCTAGAGCGAACTGTGGATGAAGAAATAGGGGGACAAAATGTGATTAGAGCTCATCCAATGACGCGGCATGGCGAATGAGAGTCGCGGGAATCCACAGGGGCAGTCAGAGTGAGCTTGGAGACGAGGTGAACTGTTGGGGAGTGCATGCACACCAACTATTCGACAGAATGTTAGTGGCTACGGGAGGAGCAAGTGCCAGGCTGGGGAGCGTGGGAGGAGGCAAGCGTGCGCTATAATTCTTAGAGAATAAGTAAGAGTGGAGAGGAAAGATGGTTTTTTTGGAGGATCTCATCCTGAAGCGGTTCAAGCCGAGACAAACTGCTGCGTGCGTCCGCGAAGATGCTCGGCAATGGCGGCCACAGCACAGCGTACAAGGCAGTGTCTCCAGTGTCCGAGTCTTCACACGAAAGCATGCACTGCAGACGCACCCACTGTCCATCCGGCTGACGGTGAGTTGACGATGCTATGCAAGAGCCTGCTGCAACATGTTGTTATGTACTCGTGAGCCTAGAACGGCTCAAGTGATTGATTCTGCTACTCAAGGCATGCACTTGCAACCGCCAACCAGTACGTAGTCGTGGAAAGGACGCTCGATGGGTCAGGTGCAAACTACGGGCTGGTGTAGCCGAACATGTTGTCACCACTCGTCGCCAGTGGCGGGCAAGCTCAGCGGGTACCGCGTCTCCGAGGCCGTCCAAGCAGCACAGCACGTGAGGAACATGATTCATAATGGGCGCACAAGGCTACGAGCTGGAGGACCTGCACACAGCCATGGGTCGTTGTCATGGGTGGTCGTTGGATGAAGATAAATATGACAGTGAGGACATAGATGTCAGTGAGAAACTGAGAATAGCCTCTAATCCTGGTCGGAATCGATCTTTTCCTGGTGCACCAAACAGGTTCGGGTCTATCTTGACCGGGATTGATAAGTATAGGGTGCCCATTTTAGGGATTAAGAGTTCATGGTTTAATTCCGACAAGGTGTATGAGTTTAAGGTTTTTTGTAGACTTCACCCTGTTGGCCCGCAAACAGCACAAGCATATCGTAACTTGAACAAATACCCTGTTGAAGAGAAAATGGGGAGAAATTCCGTAACATCATCTAACTAATGCAGCAGTTGCATCCCCAGTTGGCCCGCAAACAGCACAAGCATATCGTGTGCTTCCATTGCCATAGAAATAGCCAACCAGATCAAACAATACAGCTAAGCTACACACCGGTAAACAAGCACGGTCCAGAGAACGCACCTGGGCCTTGTAGGAGGCAAGGGTGAGGTCGGCGGAGGAGGACCAGAGCCAGATAGTGCAAGTGACGAACGCCGCCACGGCGACCAACAGCCGCGCCGGCGCGCGGCGGCGGCGGAGGGACGCCTCGCCAGGACCCCTACCGGAGAGATCACCGAAAAATTCAGCAAAAAATTGAAACGATAAGGGGGTATGGCGAGGGAAAGCGGTGCTCACCTGCGCATTGGGATCGCGGGGTTAGGTTTCGGAAACAGGTGGGGGGATTGGGCACGATATGCGCTAAGATCTGGGAATCGGAGGTGTGGGTGGGAGTGGGAGTTGAGCGTGTGTCCTGCGCGCGCGGGTAGGTGAAACGTGGGATGTGAGGTTTTGTTTAGCGGCCCTTTTCTCCTTTTTTTCATTTTTTTCCTGAAATGGAAAAGCGGCCTTTTTTTCCAAAACTGCTCGTTCGGAGCGATTTCCAAGCGAACGCTCATTGGCCGTCCGACCGTCATATTTGGCAATCGTTGGCGCAGGAGCGAAGGCCCGCGGGGCATTGGTTCAGGGTGTGCATTCGGTTTTTTCGGTTTGATTCCATTCGGTTTATATGGTTTTTATACTTTGGTTCATATGGTTTTATATGTCGTTACAGTTCAGTTTTTGTAATAACCATTTACTTTTGGTTCAGTTTCAGTACGAATTTTCGAGCAACACATGGTTTGATGACGGATCAGAAGCCAGCAAAAATAATGGACAACACAAAGAAAACACTAACATCTATAAGTGCACGAAAATACACTTAAAAATACAGCCACCAATAATACGTAGTTGATTAACAATATTTTTTTAGAGAGAGTTGATTAACAGCAAGTAACATGGCCTTTAGATAGAGATAGCGACAAAAAAACTAGGGTTTGTGCCTCTTGCCGGCTCTGGCGCAGGTCCGTCCCCTAGGGCCATGGGGACGCGGTGGATCCTGACAAGGGCCAGCGAGAGGGCTCTCTTGTTAGTTGTTCTTTTAAAATTTGTTAGGCTTTGTGTTTCGCTTAGGAAGGCGAGATGGCGTCGGCTTCTTGAAGATGGAATAAAGGTCTCCTCGCCTAACCCTCATTTCGGTGACGTGTTTAGCATCGTTGGTGGGCGTGTGAAAGGTGTGTCTCCGGTGGATCTATCGTCGGTGGATTTGCTCGGATCTGGTTGTTGTTCTTCTATGTCCGTATGTCTTCAGGTTAGATACTTCCGATCTACGTTATTCTTCATTGGTGGCGGTTGCTGTTCTGGTGCGATGGTCATATAGGGTCTTAGCACAATGCGTTCCCGACTGTCTACTACGACAAGTTGTGACCGACTCTGGCGAGGGAGGGGCAATGACGGCAGTGCACCTTCGGCACGCTTCAGTGTTTGTAGTCGTTGCTGGATGGTCTATAAATTTGGATATAATTTTTATTATTTTTCGGTGTTTGTTATACCATCACGATGCCTTTGTCGTTCTGGGCGAATCCTAAACCCACACGGCCACGGTTCCTTAAGCGCTAGTGGTGCAGGTTCTTATCTCTTTAATTCTTTTCTTTACTTTTCCTTTTCTTTGCTTGTTTTCTTTCTTTTTCTAATTCGATGCAACAAGTTTATTGGATTTTATGAACGTTTTTTCTAATTTGATAAACTTTTTTCAAAATTGATGAACGTTTTTCTAATTGGATGAACATTTTCCAAAGTCGGTGAATTTTTTTTAAAATCAATAAAAAAAACAAGGGTTAATTAGATAAATGCCACTCCAATTATGGCGATTCATAAAAATGCCATTGCAATTTTCAAACTTTGAAAAATGCCACTGCAAATTTTGCAATCTTTGAAGAACACCACTGCAGACTTCGAAAAATGCCACTGGAAGTGGCATGAAATGGCATTTTTCAAAGTTTGGAAATTGCGGTGGCATTTCTCACAATCGCCATAATTGGAGTGGCATTTATCAAATTAACCCAAAAAACAAATTTGATGAACTTTTTTCAAATTTGATGAACTTTTTTAAGTGGATGAACTTTTTTTTAAATCCGTGCAGTTGTTTTCAAATTCGATGAACTTTTTAAAATTTCATAAAAAAATTAAAGTTTATGAAAAAAATTCAAAATTGATGAACTTTTTTCAAAATCAGTGATTTTTGTCAAATTCGATGAACTTCTTTGCATTCGTGAACTATTTTTAAAGTTTTTCAACTTTTTTTCAAACCGGTGAACTGTTTTTCAATTTGATGATTTTTTGTTCAAAATCGGTTGGTGGGCCGACACGCTAAGCGTCGCTAGCGAGCACCGGTAGAGCCAGCCGGCGCCTGAAGCACTGGTTAGGTGCTCCCGTCATTCTGGTGTCACACCCATGAATCATGTGACACCGAAATTGAGTATAAAAAACAGAAAGCCCATGAGAGATTTGGTGCGTGTCACGGCCCATGCTCATTTTCTATGCACGCAAGTTGGCATAGACATGGTGAAGGATTAGTAGTTTAGTACTCCCTCCGTCCGAAAAAAACTTGTCCTGTTAAGGATATACCCCGTGGTGTGACCCGTCCAGGAGGGGTCGGGTTACACCTTTGGCGACTTAAAATGAAGAAGACCCAAGAAAGCCCAAGAAGGTGAAGTATGAAAACGGCGATTCACAGAAGCGGGTCTGGGAAAGGCCCAAGACCCAAGCGTATGAACCGCCATATGTTAGCTTGTCGGTTAAGGCAAGGCAACTAGAAACCAAGTCGGTCACGTTGTCTGATCCGGCTCGGAATCTTGTAAGCCGTCGGGCATTGACCTGTGTATATAAAGGCGAGACCCAGCGGCGCGTTAACTTAAGAAACAATCGATAGAGAACTAGGTCAAGTGTATTCGCTCCCTTGTAATCGAAACTCACACAATACAACTAGAAGCATGGCGTAGGCTTTTACCTCATTGTGAGGGGTCGAACCTGGGTAAATCCTTTGTGTCTTTTATCCCGTTCAACCCCTTCAAGCTAACCTACGTCACGATGGCTTCACACCTAAGTCCTTTCATTAGGACATTTGTTGTGATAAACCCACGACGGTTGGTGCCCGTCGTGGGGCCTGAGCACAGTGGTTTCGAGTTTTTGAAGGGCAGCTTCTTAGGGATCGAAGGATACGTCGTGGGACGGATGACCAAGAGTCGCCGCGGCAAGATCTACATCGACGATGCTGGCTGGGGCCCCGAGGCCGACTCAATTGAGTACGAGTACCGGGTCCCCTTCGGCGGAATTCATGTCTTCATCGGCAAGATCGGCGAGTCAGAGCCTGAGCCGGATTCCTGCACCGACGTCATCGAGACGGCTCAGCGCGCGCTTCCCGCAGGATTCAGCCCGGCCGGAAGCGCGCTTTTCGTTGGCTTTGTTCATAGGGCGGATCTTGAGGAAGGATCCATGTGTGGTGGAGAGACGGCCATCTATTCAGGTGACGAGTCCTCAACTGGTGAAACCGAGTGAATCTATCAACTTTAGGACGGCGGGCTTGGGGGCTATTCCGATGGTGACAGTATTTCAGACCCCTATGAGCCATCGACCATGGCCGCTATTTTCATGGCTGGCACGCAACCAGTGTTAAACTCCTCGACTGTTGCGGCCATGACGTCCGGCTCAACTGCCGTTGCGACAGCTGGGGTGAGCGGCTCTGCGCGTCCGCCGGCTCAAGTCTTACCTGAACTCTTAGATGCTTTGGCGACTCTATTGGCCGCAGAGGTGACTCTGGCGAATCAAGTACAGCATAATGCGGAGGTTGCAAAGTTGCGGGATGAGGTGGCCAAGGCCCGAGAGGACCTTGAAGCAGAGAATGTTAGGATGGCCATGGAACGAGCCGCCTTGGAGGTCGAGACGCAGTGGATAAGGGCATAGGCCTTTCGTTTAAATCTGGATGAGAACGCGTCAAATGTTGTCCTTCGAAGGAGGCACCAAAGCCGCTTACCTGCGCAGTTTGAAGGGCGGAACCTTTTTAATACACCCGGAGCAGGACCGAGTAACCTGCCTGGTGTGACCCGGGGGGCTGAGGCGACTAGGACCGGAGCGGCGGCTCAGCCCCATGTGCCAGACCCGCCTCGTCTGGACCTAACCCCCGCTCAAAGAGTTCCAACACCTTATGGTCATTACTCCAACACATTGGATAATATGATTGCCGCAGCCTCGCGGTTGGCAGCTATTCCAATCGAAGGCGAGTCTCAAGTTGCGATAGAGACCCAGAATGTTGTGGAGCTTCTCCAGACGGCTGTAGCTCAGCAGGCGGCTTACTCGTACAGTCGAGAGTGAATCCACTCAACACCACGCCAAAGCCGAAGTTACAGCTGGCGCATTGAGTCGCCGGCGGTTTCTAGCAGCGAACGGCGTCGTAACCCGCCTCGCAACGATGACCCGCCCCGTGGGCATAACCTGCCCCGTGATGTGATACGTCCATTTTGCATCATGTTTCGTCATAACCCGCCTCACAACAATGACCCGCCTCGTGGGCATAACCTGCCCCGTGATGTGATACGTCCATTTTGCATCATGTTTTCCTACTGTTATTTATGATTTTTTATGCATAATAATGCTTTTTGGCATAATTCTAATGCCTTTTCTCTCATAATATGCAAGGTACGCACAAAGAGGGAGAATTCCGGCAGTTGGAAATCAGGACCTGAAAAAGCGACGTCAGGCCACCTATTCTGCACAACTCCAAACAAGATGAAACTTTACGGAGATTTTTTATGGAATATATGAGGAATATTGGAGACAATAAGTACCAGAGGGGGGCCACCAGGTGGGCACAACCCACCTGGGCACGCCAGGGAGCCCAAGCGCGTCCTGGTGGGTTGTGCTCATCCAGGGCCACCTCCAGTGCCCATCTTCTGTTATATAAGTCATTTTGACCTAGAAAAATAAGGAGAGGACTTTCGGGACAGAGCGCCGCCATCTTGAGGCGGAACTTGGGCAAGAGCACTTTTGCCCTCCGTGGAGCGATTCCGCCGGGGGAACCTCCCTCCCGGAGGGGGAAATCATCATCACCAACAACTCTCCCATCTTGGGGAGGGCAATCGCCATCAACATCTTCAACAAAACCATCTCCTCTCAAATCCTATTTCATCTCGTGTGTTCAATCTTTGTACCGGAACTATAGATTGGTGCTTGTGGGTGACTAGTAGTGTTGATTACATCTTGTAGTTGACTACTATATGGTTTATTTGGTGGAATATTATATGTTCAGATCCATTATGCTATTTAATACCCCTCTAATCTTTAGCATGTTTATCACTTGTGAGTAGTTACTTTTGTTCTTGAGGTCACGGGAGAAATCATGTTGCAAGTAATCATGTGAACTTGATATGTGTTCGATATTTTGATAGTATGTATGTTGTGATTCCCTTAGTGGTGTCATCTGAACGTCGAATACATGACACTTCACCTTATTAGGGCCTAAGGGAATGCATTGCTGAGTAGTTATTAGATGATGGGCTGCGAGAGTGACAGAAGCTTAAACCCTAGTTTATGCGCTATTTCGTAAGGGACCGATTGGATCCAAAAGTTTAATGCTATGGTTAGGATTTATCCTTAATACTTTTCTCGTAGTTGTGGATGCTTGCGAGGGGATTAATCATAAGTAGAAGGTTTGTTCAAGTAAGAACAACACCTAAGCACCGGTCCACCCACATATCAAATTATCAAAGTAGCGAACACGAATCGAATCAACATGATGAAAGTGACTAGATGAAATTCTCATGTACCCTCAAGAACGCTTTGCTTACTATAAGAGACCATTTTGGCATGTCCTTTGCCTCAAAAGGATTGGGCTACCTTGCTGCACTATTGTTACTATTATCATTCTTTGCTCGTTACAAAATATCTTGCTATCAAACTACTCTGTTACTTACAATTTCAGCACTTGCAGACATTACCTTACTGAAAACCACTTGTCATTTCCTTCTGCTCCTTGTTGGGTTCGACACTCTTGCTTATCTAAAAGAGCTACAATTGATCCCCTATACTTGTGGGTCATCAAGACTATTTTCTGGTGCCGTTACCGGGGAGTGAAGCGCCTTTGGTAAGGAAACATTTATATACTATGCTAAAATTTATTGTCACTTGTTACTATGAAAAACAATCCTTTGAGGGATTTGTTCGGGGTATCTTCACCTCAACCGAAACCACAATTAGTTACCCCTCACACTACTAGGAAAAACCTTGTACACGGAACTTTAACAGTAGCGCTTGTTAAAAAAGTGCGCTAGTGCTACATAGCAGTAGCGCGTGCAGGATAACCACGCTACATATACAAATGTAGCAGTAGCGCATCCCCTAGTAAAAGCACTACTACTAAAATTCCCACTACTAAGCCGATAGGCTACACATAGTAGTAGCAGTCTTACAAAACCGCGCTACCACTAAGATTATTGTAGCAACGCATTTACGGTGAAAGCCGCTACTGCTAATGAAAAGAAAAGAAAATGAAAAACAAATAGAAAAGTAAATGAAAATGAAAGAAATAGAAAAAGGGAAAAAGAAAAAAAATAAAAAGTAAAGAAAAATAAATGAAAAAGGAAAAAAAGAGAGAGGCATAGCAGTAGCGTCTGTTCATAAGAGGTGTTGTAGATAATATAGCAGCAGCGCGTTTCTTAGACCCCCGCTATAGAAAGAGAAAAGGAAATAAGAAAAGAAAAGGAAAATACATAGCTATAGTAGTAGCGCGTTTAGTAAAAATCACTATAGCTAACTTAGCTATATCGCATTTTTACTTAACGCGCTGCCGCTATGTTTGACTTAACCCAAAAGCGGTTTCCCTCCCCCCGACCACCACTTCTCCCCCAAATCCATCGCCCCATTTCGCCGCCGTCTCCCCAATTCGCCGTTGCCCCACTTCGCCCCCATCTCCTGCCGACGTCGACACCCCCGGAGCCACCAGAGCCGCTCGCCGTCGATGCCACCGGAGCCGCCCCCAATGCCACCGGAGCCGCGCAGCCTCATCAACGCCACCGGAGCCGCCCTCGGCACCACCGGAGCCACCCTCGATGCCCCTACCTCCTTCGCCGTCACCGGAGATGCCCCTGCCTTCCTCGCCGTCACCGGAGACACCCTTGCCTCCCTCGCCACCACTGCCTCCCTCGCCCCCACCGGAGCCATCCTCTGTAAGCCCCCAACCCTCCTCTCTCTCATGCATAGCACAAACATTGGACATAGAACTAGCTAGCTAGGTTAACTAGTTTAATTAGGTTAATTATCTAGGTTAGTGCAAAATTTTAGTTAGGGCTTCGACAGAGAACTAGTTAGGTTAACTAGTTTAATTAGGTTAATTATCTAGGTTTGTGCAAAAATTTATTTAAGGGTTTGACAGAGAACTAGCTAGGTTAACTAGTTTAATTAGGTTAATTATCTAGATAAACTAGGTTAACTAGCTAGGTTAAATAGCTAGGTTAATCAGGTTCATTAGGTTGACAAGCTAGGTTAACTAGGTTAGAGCAAAAAATTATTTTAGAGCATTAGGTCAGAAGGGTTAGACAAATGGAGTTCCTTTGAAATTTAATTGGGTTATGTCCTAGGCAGAGAAGGGTTAGAGAAAATAATGTGTGTGTGTGTGAGAGAGAGAGAGGGGAATAACTAGAACAAAATTTGGGTTCTGCCCTAGGCAGAGATGTGTTTAGTGAGGTCATTTTGCAAAGGTTTTTGATTTTTGAAAAGACCACTATTTTTCTAGGAAAAGAATTTAGGCAAGTTTTATTTTAAATATGATCCCTTCCTAGACTTTTATTGTTGATTATATCTTTTCATTGAAGTGGTCGTGTTATATCTTTTCATTTAAGTGGTTCGATTGTGCCCAAGTGGCCTTTTGTTGTTTCCAGGGAATGAAGTTGAGTGGCCTATGTTTTGCAAGAATGTTGATTCATTTCCGTTCCAGCAAATTTGAAGTGCTCGATTTGTCCACTTTTTACCAAAGGTCATGCCGAAATTTTCCGTGAATTTCGGCATGACTTGTGCTACAAACTAGGACATATCGAGTGCCCGGGATTTGCCGCACCGGGAAGGAATCAACGTTCCTACAAAACATAGGCCTTTTTATGTCATTATTTATTTTATTAAGTCTAGAATTAATTGACTAGATTTAATCGTAGGAAACATGGCTAGCAACGATGAAGGACAGGGTTCTGGTGATTGCGTCGACGTCTACTGGGCGGCAGGCGAATTTTTGAACCTTGCCGACGATCAACGGTTGTTCTTGCTGGGCCCACCTGTCGCATCGAAGACTGAGACCGACATCCAGACCGGCGCTGAGACTGAGACCGGCGCCGAGACTAGCGGAGCCGGTATAGAACCGAAAGCAAAGAGGCAACGACACCCAAACCAACTCATGACTACTAGACTGGTGGTCACGGAGGTGGACGACGGTAATTTTGAGCCAAAAGAGCCCGCGGAAGCGCGCGCGTGCTACGACAATCAAGTAGGCTGCATCGTATGGACAACCGCCACCATCAATGATGAGAAACTAAAGAAGATAGATAATATGAGGCCCCCCCTCCTAAAGAAGCTGCACCAGATATTCTTGTTCCCAGGACGGGATGAAAAGGAATATAAAAATCCAAATAAAGACCCGACAATCAAGCAGATAAACACAAGTGCCATGACCAAGTTTAGCGACGTGTTGGCCGCCTGGAAAGCAAGGGTGAAACATCGGATCATCAAGAAAAAGGAACCCTACTCCGAGATTGTAAAGGATAATTCGACAATCACGGAAGAGCAGTTTCAAATATTCAAGGAGGCTTGCGAGGCCGAAGCTGCCAAAGAAAAGTCGAAGTACATGAAGGGGCTTCAAGAGAGGAACATGGGGTGCCACCACCTCGGAAGTCGTGGTTACAGCGGGAAGAGGTCCATATGGGCCAAGTAGGATGTGGAACGCGAAAGTCTGGGCATCCCAGACCCCTTGGCGGACTTCACCGTCCCGCAGGAGCGTGACGTCCTCAGGGCACAGCACCATTGGGACTCAGTCAAGAAGGTTTTCGAGACGGACCCGGTCACGACGGAGTTCATGAGACTGCTGGTAATTTTAGTTTCTGATCAATTCGACTGCACGTTTAGTCATATTTGTAAACGATCCTTGTTCCTTTTGTAGAGAGAGCAGCACAGGATTGTGGCCGAAAGCGACTCGCCGTCTGAGGCGTTGGCGAGGCCCAAGTGGGACACCCCATTCAACCGGGCGTTGAACATATTGAAAGGACTCCTGATGGACATTCGGCCGTCGTATGGACGCGGGCACGGTGTCGGAGACGGCGCCACATGGAAGAAGTACTACCGTGAGACCATGGAGGAGAGAAAGAAAAGACGGAGGTTAACTGAAGAAAACATCGACAAGAAGGTTGAGATTGTGGTTGAGAAGAAATCAGCTGAGACAGTCGCAACAGCGGTAGCTGCCGCAAAATAGGTGATTGCAGATATGTCTGGTGTCTTGGTTCCGGCCGTTTTCAGTTGGAGCAGGTAAAATCCAGAAAAAAAATACAGCACACTTTCCCCTTGCCTACTTCTTCGGGAGCAGCTCGACTAGTGTTGCACCAGCACGTGCACCTGCTCCAGCACCGGCTCCCGCACCTGCTCATAGCAGCCCGTCCTCCGTCTTGGACGTGGTCGGTGATGCTTCGTCTTTGGCTGAGCTCGATGCCCTCACGGTATCTGTCACACTGGCCCTCTTTAATAAATGTATAATCTCCCATTTCTGTTGCTTTTTGGATGTCTCACATCGCAGACATGTCTTTGCAGGCCGACATAACCCCGTGCACTGTATTGTACACCATCGGCGACCAGAAGGTGGACGTGGGGAAGGCGATGATAATGAAGCTGAAGGAACCATTTTCCACAGCCGTCCGATCCCCCCTAATGTCTTCAAGGATTCCGTGGTCAGTGTCAAACCGGGCACAAGAATTTGCCTCCTCCGGTACTAGGGGGATGACGACAAGACCCTGCGGCGGCTTGGTGGTTGCAATGGGTGGGTCTTGTTGTGGCCAAAGAGTCTGCTTCGTTTGGAGGCGGCCGGGAGCACACCCACGAGCATGCGGCCTCAGCAAGGTATGAACATCAACACCCACCTACCCAATTAGCGTCGGCTGTCGTGCTGGGTGATAGCGGACGGGGTGAGGAAGAGGCTCCATTAGTCGTTGATGACATCGCCATAAATGAGGATGAGGATGACACTCAACAATATCTCAATACTGGCGCCTATGATGAGTACTCAGGGTTTGAGCGTCATGAGTCGGTGCCTGAATTGCCGCCTCCGGAGGCTGAACGTATTATAGACGAACTTCCAGTAGGAAAGAAGCATAGGAAGAGACAGACGAAAGGAAACAAAGATGCTTCTATGATAGAACCGCCTCAGCAGCCTCGGGTTCAAGACCGTATACCTATCCCCGGTGGGGCAAAGTGGCATATCACGGTGAACCAATCCTACCTAAGGCAGCATTAGAGGCCACACATGGCGATCTAAGGAGACTTCATGACGATGTGCTACGGAGAGAGGAAAGCCTCATCGCCTCATAAAATCCAGGATACCCACTCTACGTGGTTAACGTGCCGTGTCAAAGGTCGTACGTCCACACATACGCCATAGACAAGTTGTTCCTTCAATTTGATTACATCTTCGACATGTTTCACTTGAAGAAGCTGGATTTTATGTTTGTTCGCCTTTATGCCTTGTACATGAACTACATCATCGGGATTGAGCAGATACCTTATATCTGTGTCGTTGACCCATACTTCATGCAAGAGGGCTTCTTGGCAGTCTGCGCACAGCACCGTGAATACGCGAGGGACTACATCGTCGATTTCATGGTCACCAATAAGGACAAGGAGACGATTCTCGTGCCTTATCATCCCCTGTAAGCCATCTGCGCGGATATCCTTCCTTCAATTTCAATCATTCATTTGCACAGTGGAGGCTAATTAATTTGAGGTGTACTTATTTTGCGCAGCGGCGGGCGCGCCGTCCTCATCATCCTTTACCCTCGATACTCCCATGCTCTTTACTTGGACTCGTTGAAGAACATGAACAAAAAGGATTACACCCACATCAAGTCTATTCTCGACAATGCTATCTTTTACTACAACATACGGGGTGGAGAGATCAAGGACAAGAAGAAAAGGGACGACGGGCCCGCCTTCGGCCATAAGACCGACTTCTGCTGCATCTAGCAACCGACTGATACTCTTAGTGATGGGTTTTGTGTCCTACACCACATGCTGGTGTTGGGGAACGTAGTAATTTCAAAAAAAAATCATACGCACACGCAAGATCATGGTGATGCACAGCAACAAGAGGGGAGAGTATCGTCTACGTACCCTCGTAGACCGTAAGCGGAAGCGTTATCAGAACGTGGTTGATGTAGTCGTACGTCTTCATGATTCGACCGATCCAAGTACCAAACGCACGACACCTCTGAGTTCAGCACATGTTCAGCTCGATGACGTCCCACGAACTATGATCCAGCAGAGCTTCATGGGAGAGTTCCGTCAGCAAGACGGTGTGATGACGGTGATGATGTTGCTACCGACGCAGGGCTTCGCCTAAGCACCGCTACGATATGACCGAGGTGGAATATGGTGGAGGGGTGCACCGCACATGGCTGGAATAGATCAATAGATCAACTTGTGTGTCTAGAGGTGCCCCCTGCCTCCATATATAAAGGAGCAAGGGGGAGGCCGGCCGGCCCTTGTAGGGCGCGCCAGGAGGAGGAGTCCTCCTCCTAGTAGGAGTAGGACTCCCCTTTCCTACTCCTACTAGGAGGAGGAGAGGGAGAAGGAAGGAGAGGGAGGAAAGGGGGGCCGCCCCCCTAGTCCAATTTGGTTTGGGCTAGGAGGGCCGTGCGCCCTGCCTCCTCTCTTCCACCACTTGGCCCATGAGGCCCAATACTTCTTCCCCCATATTCCCGTAACTCCCCGGTACTCCGAAAAATATTTGAATCACTCGGAACCTTTCCGATGTCCGAATATAGTCATCCAATATATCAATCTTTACGTCTCGACCATTTCTAGACTCCCCGTCATGTCCCCGATCTCATCCGGGACTCCGAACTACCTTCGGTACATCAAATCACATAAACTCATAATACCGATCGTCACCGAACGTTAAGCGTGCGGACCCTAAGGGTTCGAGAACTATGTAGACATGACCGAGACATGTCTCCGGTCAACAACCAATAGCGGAACCTGGATGTTCATATTGGCTCCTACATATTCTACGAAGATCTTTACCGGTCAAACCGCATAACAACATATGTTGTTCCCTTTGTCGTCGGTATGTTACTTGCCCAAGATTCGATCGTCGGTATCTCAATACCTAGCTCAATCTCGTTACCGGCAAGTCTCTTTACTCGTTCCGTAATGCATCATACCACAACTAACTCATTAGTTGCTTTGCATTGCTTGCAAGGCTTATAGTGATGTGCATTACCGAGAGGGCCCAGAGATACCTCTCCGACAATCGGAGTGACAAATCCTAATCTCGATCTATGCCAACCTCAACAAGTACACGGAGACACCTGTAGAGCACCTTTATAATCACCCAGTTACGTTGTGACATTTGGTAGCACACAAAGTGTTCCTCCGGTAATCGGGAGTTGCATAATCTCATAGTCATAGGAACATGTATAAGTCATGAAGAAAGCAATAGCATTAAACTAAAACGATGAAGTGCTAAGGTAACGGAATGGGTCAAGTCAATCACATTATTCTCCTAATGATGTGATCCCGTTTATCAAATGACAACTCATGTCTATGGTTAGGAAACATAACCATCTTTGATCAACGAGCTAGTCAAGTAGAGGCATACTAGTGACACTCTATTTGTCTATGTATTCACACATGTATTATGTTTCCGGTTAATACAATTCTAGCATGAATAATAAACATTTATCATGAAATAAGGAAATAAATAATAACTTTATTATTGCCTCTCGGGCATATTTCCTTCAGTCTCCCACTTGCACCAGAGTCAATAATCTAGATTACACTATAATGATTCTAACACCCATGGAGCCTTGGTGCTGATCATGTTTTGCTCGTGAGAGAGGCTTAGTCAACGGGTCTGCAACATTCAGATCCGTATGTATCTGGAAAATCTCTATCTCTCCCACCTGGACTTGATCGCGGATGGAATTGAAGCGTCTCTTGATGTGTTTGGTTCTCTTGTCAAATCTGGATTCCTTTGCCAAGGCAATTGCACCAGTATTGTCACAAAAGATTTTCATTGGACCAGATGCACTAGGTATGACACATTGATCGGATATGAACTCCTTCATCCAGACTCCTTCATTTTCTGCTTCCGAAGCAGCTATGTACTCCGCTTCACACATAGATCCCGCCACGACACTTTGTTTAGAACTGCGCCAACTGACAGCTCCACCGTTCAATATAAACATGTATCTGGTTTGCGATTTAGAATCGTCCGGATCAATGTCAAAGCTTGCATCGATGTAACCATTTACGACGAGCTCTTTGTCACCTCCATAAATGAGAAACATATCCTTAGTCCTTTTCAGGTATTTCAGGATGTTCTTGACCGTTGCCCAGTGATCCACTCCTGGATTACTTTGGTACCTCCCTGCTAAATTAATAGCAAGGCACACATCAGGTCTGGTACGCAGCATTGCATACATGATAGAGCCTATGGATGAAGCATAGGGAACATTTTTCATTTTCTCTCTATCTTCTACAGTGGTCGGGCATTGAGTCTTACTCAACTTCACACCTTGTAACACAGGCAAGAACCCTTTCTTAGCTTGATCCATTTTGAACTTCTTCAAAACTTTATCAAGGTATGTGCTTTGTGAAAGTCCAATTAAGCGTCTTGATCTATCTCTATAGATCTTGATGCCCAATATATAAGCAGCTTCACCGAGGTCTTTCATTGAAAAATTCTTATTCAAGTATCCTTTTATGCTATCCAGAAATTCTATATCATTTCCAATCAACAATATGTCATCCACACATAATATTAGAAATGCTACAGAGCTCCCACTCACTTTCTTGTAAATACATGCTTCTCCAAAAGTCTGTATAAAACCATATGCTTTGATCACACTATCAAAACATTTATTCTAGCCCCGAGAGGCTTGCACCAGTCCATAAATGGATCGCTGGAGCTTGCACACTTTGTTAGCACCCTTTGGATCGATAAAACCTTCATGTTGCATCATATACAACTCTTCTTCCAGAAATCCATTCAGGAATGCAGTCTTTACATCCATTTGGCAAATTTCATAATCATAAAATTCGGCAATTGCTAACATGATTCGAACAGACTTAAGCATCGCTACGGGTGAGAAGGTCTCATCATAGTAAACTCTTTGAACTTGTCGAAAACCTTTCACAACAAGTCAAGCTGTGTAGACAGTAATGTTACCATCAGCGTCAGTCTTCTTCTTGAAGATCCATTTATTCTCGATGGCTTGCCGGTCATCGGGCAAGTCAACCAAAGTCCACACTTTGTTCTCATACATGGATCCCATCTCAGATTTCATGGCCTCAAGCCATTTTGCGGAATCTGGACTCATCATCGCTTCCTCATAGTTCGTAGGTTCGTCATGGTCAAGTAACATGACCTCCAGAACAGGATTACTGTACCACTCTGGTGCATATCTTATTCTCGTTGACCTACGAGGTTTGGTAGTAACTTGATTTGAAGTTTCATGATCATCATCATTAGCTTCCTCACTAATTGGTCTAGGTGTCACAGGAACCGGTTTCTGTGATGGACTACTTTCCAATAAGGGAGCAGGTACAGTTACCTCATCAAGTTCTACTTTCCTCCCACTCACTTCTTTCGAGAGAAACTCCCTCTCTAGAAAGGATCCATTCTTAGCAACAAATGTCTTGCCTTCATATCTGTGATAGAAGGTGTACCCAACAGTCTCCTTTGGGTATCCTATGAAGACACCTTTCTTCGATTTAGGTTCGAGCTTATCAGGTTGAATCTTTTTCACATAAGCATCGCAGCCCCAAACTTTAAGAAACAACAACTTTGGTTTCTTGCCAAACCATAGTTCATAAGGCGTCATCTCAATGGATTTAGATGGTGCCCTATTTAACGTGAATGCAGCTGTCTCTAAAGCATAACCCCAAAATGATAGCGATAAATCAGTAAGAGACATCATATATCTCAACATATCTAGTAAAGTATGATTACGACGTTCGGACACACCATTACGCTGTGATGTTCCGGGTGGCGTGAGTTGCGAAACTATTCCGCATTGTTTCAAATGAAGACCAAACTCATAACTCAAATATTCTCCTCCATGATCAGACCGTAGAAACTTTATTTTCTTGTTACGATGATTTTCCACTTCACTCTGAAATTCTTTGAACTTTTCAAATGTTTTAGACTTATGTTTCATCAAGTAGATATACCCATATCTGCTCAAATCATCTGTGAAGGTGAGAAAATAACGATACCCGCCGCGAGCCTCAATATTCATGGGACCACATACATCAGTATGTATGATTTCCAACAAATTTGTTGTTCGCTCCATAGTTCTGGAGAATGACATTTTAGTCATCTTGCCCATGAGGCATGGTTCGCAAGTACCAAGTGATTCATAATAAAGTGATTCCAAAAGTCCATCAGAATGGAGTTTCTTCATGCGCTTTACACCAATATGACCTAAACGGTAGTGCCACAAATAAGTTGCACTATCATTATGAACTCCGCATATTTTGGCTTCAACATTATGAATATGTGTATCACTACTATCGAGATTCATTAAAAATAGACCACTCTTCAAGGGTGCATGACCACAAAATATATTACTCATATAAGTAGAACAACTATTATTCTCTGATTTAAATGAATAACCGTCTCACATCAAACAATATCCAGATATAATGTTCATGCTCAACGCTGGCACCAAATAACAATTATTCAGGTCTAAAACTAACCTCGAAGGTAGATGTAGAGGTAGCGTGCCGACGGCGATCACATCGACTTTGGAACCATTTCCCACGCGCATCGTCACCTTGTCCTTAGCCAATCTTCGCTTAATCCGTGGTCCCTGTTTCAAGTTGCAAATATTAGCAACAAAACCAGTATCAAATACCCAGGTGCTACTGCGAGCTTTAGTAAGGTACACATCAATAACATGTATATCACATATACCTTTGTTCACCTTGCCATCCTTCTTATCCGCCAAATACTTGGGGCAGTTCCGCTTCCAGTGACCAGTCCCTTTACAGTAGAAGCACTCAGTCTCAGGCTTAGGTACAGACTTGGGTTTCTTCTCTCGAGCAACAACTTGTTTGTCGTTCTTCTTGAAGTTCCCTTTCTTCTTCCCTTTACCCTTTTTCTTGAAACTGGTGGTCTTGTTGACCATCAACACTTGATGCTCCTTCTTGATTTCTACCTCCGCGGCTTTCAGCATTGCGAAGAGCTCGGGAATCGTCTTATCCATCCTTTGCATATTATAGTTCATCACAAAGCTCTTGTAGCTTGGTGGCAGTGATTGAAGAACTTTGTCAATGACACTATAAACAGGAAGATTAACTCCCAGTTGAGTCAAGTTGTTATGGTACCCAGACATTCTGAGTATATGTTCACTGACAGAACTATTCTCTGCCATCTTGCAGCTGTAGAACTTATTGGAGACTTCATATCTCTCAATCCGGGCATTTGCTTGAAATTTTAACTTCAACTCCTGGAACATCTCATATGCTCCATGACTTTCAAAATGTCGTTGAAGTCCCGGTTCTAAGCCGTAAAGCATGGCACACTGAACTATCGAGTAGTCACCAACTTTGCTCTGCCAGACGTTCATAACATCTAGCATTGCTCCCGCAGCAGGTTTGGCACTTAGCGGTGCTTCCAGGACGTAATTATTCTGTGCTACAATGAGGATAATACTCAAGTTACGGACCCAGTCCGTGTAATTGCTACCATCATCTTTCAACTTTGCTTTCTCAACGAACGCATTAAAATTCAATAGAACAACATCACGGGCCATCTATCTACAACAACATAGACAAGCAAAATACTATCACGTACTAAGTTCATGATAAAATAAAGTCCAATTAATCATATTTAAGAACTCCCACTTAGATAGACATCCCACTAATCATCTAAGTGATTACGTGATCCAAATCAACTAAACCATGACCGATCATCACGTGAAATGGAGTAGTTTTCAATGGTGAACATCACCATGTTGATCATATCTACTATATGATTCACGCTCGACCTTTCGGTCTCAGTGTTTCAAGGCCATATCTGCATATGCTAGGCTCGTCAAGTTTAACCCGAGTATTTCTGCATGTGCAAAACTGGCTTGCACCCGTTGTATGTGAACGTAGAGCTTATCACACCCGATCATCACGTGGTGTCTCGGCACAACAAACTTTGGCAACGGTGCATACGCAGGGAGAACACTTATACCTTGAAATTTAGTGAGAGATCATCTTATAATGCTACCGTCAATCAAGCAGAATAAGATGCATAAAGGATAAACATCACATGCAATCAATATAAGTGATATGATATGGCCATCATCATCT
Organism: Triticum urartu; assembly: GCF_003073215.2. NCBI lineage: Eukaryota > Viridiplantae > Streptophyta > Magnoliopsida > Poales > Poaceae > Triticum > Triticum urartu. Next base: position 252,377,957 of record NC_053025.1, read on the forward strand.
TGTGTCTTTGATCTCCATCTCCAAAGCACCGTCATGATCACCATTGTCACCGGCGCAACACCTTGATCTCCATCGTAGCATCATTGTCGTCTCGCCAAATATTGCTTCTACAACTATCGCTACTGTTTAGTGGTAAAGTAAAGCAATTACAGGGCGATTGCAATGCATACAATAAAGCGACAACCATATGACTCCAGCTAGTTGCTGATAACTTCGTTACAAAACATGATCATCTCATACAATAAAATATAGCATCATGCCTTGACCATATCACATCACAACATGCCCTGCAAAAACAAGTTAGACGTACTCTACTTTGTTGTTGTAAGTTTTACGTGGCTGCTACGGGCTGAGCAAGAACCGTTCTTACCTACACATCAACACCACAACGATATTTCGTCAAGTTAGTGCTGTTTTAACCTTCAACAAGGACTGGGCGTAGTCACACTTGGTTAACCTAAAGTTGGAGAAACTGACACCCGCCTGCCACCTGTGTGCAAATCACGTCGGTAGAACCAGTTTCGCGTAAGCGTACGCGTAATGTCGGTCCGGGCCGCTTCATCCAACAATACCGCCGAACCAAAGTATGACATGCTGGTAAGCAGTATGACTTGTATCGCCACAACTCACTTGTATTCTACTCGTGCATGTAACATCTACGCATAAACCTGGCTCTGATACCACTGTTGGGGAACGCAGTAATTTCAAAAAAATCCTACGCACACGCAAGATCATGGTGATGCAGAACAACGAGAGGGGAGAGTATCGTCTATGTACCCTCGTAGACCGTAAGCGGAAGCGTTATGAGAACGTGGTTGATGTAGTCGTACGTCTTCATGATTCGACCGATCCAAGTACCGAACACACGGCACCTCTGAGTTCAGCACATGTTCAGCTCGATGACGTCCCACGAACTCCGATCCAGCAGAGCTTCACGGGAGAGTTCTGTCAGCATGACGGCGTGATGACAGTGATGATGTTGCTACCGACGCAGGGCTTCACCTAAGCACCGCTATGATATGATCGAGGTGGATTATGGTGGAGGGGGGCACCGCACACGGCTTGGAACAATCAACTTGTGTGTCCTAGGGTGCCCCCTACCCCCGTATATAAAGGAGCAAGGGGGAGGCCGGACGGCCCTTACAAGGCGCGCCAGGAGGAGGAGTCCTCCTCCTCCTAGTAGGAGTAGGAAAGGAGTGATTCGGGTATTTTTCGGAGTACCGGGGAGTTACGGGAATACGGGGGAAGAAGTATTGGGCCTCATGGGCCAAGTTGTGGAAAAGAGGAGGCAGGGCACGCGGCCCCCCTAGGAGGAGGAAAGGAAGGAGGAGAGGGAGAAGGAAGGAGAGGCAGGAAAGGAGGAAAGGGGGGCCGGCCCCCTAGTCCAATTCGGTTTGGGCTAGGGGGGCCGCGTGCCCTGCCTCCTCTTTTCCACCACTTGGCCCATGAGGCCCAATACTTCTTCCCCCATATTCCCGTAACTCTCCGGTACTCCGAAAAATACCCGAATCACTCGGAACCTTTCCGATGTCCGAATATAGTCGTCCAATATATCGATCTTTATGTCTTGACCATTTCTAGACTCCTCGTCATGTCCCCGCTCTCATCCAGGACTCCAAACTACCTTTGTTACATCAAATCACATAAACTCATAATACCGATCGTCACCGAACGTTAAGCGTGCGGACCCTACTGGTTCGAGAACTATGTAGACATGACCGAGACATGTCTCCGGTCAATAACCAATAGCGGAACCTGGATGTTCATATTGGCTCCTACATATTCTACGAAGATCTTTATCGGTCAAACCGCATAACAACATACATTGTTCCCTTTGTCATCAGTATGTTACTTGCCCGAGATTTGATCGTCGGTATCTCAATACCTAGCTCAATCTCGTTACCGGCAAGTCTCTTTACTCGTTCCGTAATGCATCATACCACAACTAACTCATTAGTTGCTTTGCTTGCAAGGCTTATAGTGATGTGCATTACCGAGAGGGCCCAGAGATACCTCTCCGACAATCGGAGCGACAAATCCTAATCTCGATCTATGCCAACTCAACAAGTACCATCGGAGACACCTGTAGAGCACCTTTATAATCACCTAGTTACGTTGTGACGTTTGGTAGCACACAAAGTGTTCCTCCGATAATCGGGAGTTGCATAATCTCATAGTCATAGGAACATGTATAAGTCATGAAGAAAGCAATAGCAGTAAACTAAAATGATGAAGTGCTAAGCTAATGGAATGGGTCAAGTCAATCACATTATTCTCCTAATGATGTGATCCCGTTTATCAAATGACAACTCATGTCTATGGTTTGGAAACATAACCATCTTTGATCAACGAGCTAGTCAAGTAGAGGCATACTAGTGACACTCTGTTTGTCTATGTATTCACACATGTATTATGTTTCCGGTTAATACAATTATAGCATGAATAATAAACATTTATCATGAAATAAGGAAATAAATAATAACTTTATTATTGCCTCTAGGGCATATTTCCTTTAGGTGGAGTACAGACGGGATCAGTAGGACGTTCGCATGTCACCTAAATCCGGCGATGCCCATATTCTACAATGGGTGAAGAACGTAGGAGATATCCCGGGTCATCGACTTCGAGCTGAGTTCTATCACATCCAGCATGAACTTTCCCAAGTCATCGTGAAGGAGGTCCTCGACAAAACAGGTCTATTCTATGAGGAAGGGCAAATGTTGCGGGAATACGTCCGAACATGCGTAGCTGCTCAGCGTCTCGACCTCAAGCCTTTCACTAAGCTCGGGGACTGTCTCCCTGACTCGGATGGATGGAACGACATGTTGGAGTGATTGTCGATATATGACAATGTGTCCGTTTAGTCCATACTTTCTGAATGACGAAACTTTGAGTTATGCATGACAAAACTTTATTTGTGATGTAATTAAACCGTCCTCCTCAACTAGCGAAGATCAATCTGTTGTGGAACGTAGTAATTTCAAAAAAAGAAAAATCCTACGCACACGCAAGATCATGGTGATGCATAGCAACGAGAGGGGAGAGTATCGTCTATGTACCCTTGTAGACCGTAAGAGGAAGTGTTATGACAACACGGTTGATGTAGTCGTACGTCTTCACGATCGACCGACCTAGCACCGAAGGTACGGCACCTCCGCGATCTGCACACGTTCAGCTCGGTGATGTCCCGTGAACTCACGATCTAGTAGAGCTTCGAGGGAGAGTTTCGTCAGCACGACGGCGTGATGACGGTGATGATGATGCTACTGGAACAGGGCTTCGCCTAAGCACCGCTACGATATAACGAGGTGGATTATGGTGGAGGGGGGCACCGCACACGGCTAAAAGATCAATGATCAACTTGTGTGTCCATGGGGTGCCCCTTCCCCCGTATATAAAGAAGTGGAGGAGGGGGAGGGCCGGCCCTCTCTATGGCGCGCCCTAGGGGAGTCCTACTCCCTTCGGGAGTAGGATTTCCCCCTTCCAAGTAGGAGTAGGAGAGGAAGGAAGGAGGAGAGAAGGAGGAAGGAAAGGGGGGCCGACCCCCCTCCCAATTCAGATTGGGCTTGGGGGGCACGCCTCCCTCTTTTCCCTTTCCCTCTCCTCTATTCCACTAAGGCCCAATAAGGCCCATATACTCCTCCTGGGGGGTTCCGGTAACCTCCCGGTACTCCGGAAAAATGTCCGAACCGCTCGGAATCATTCCGATGTCCAAACATAGGCTTCCAATATATCGATCTTCATGTCTTGACCATTTCGAGACTCCTCGTCATGCCCGTGATCACATCCGGGACTCCGAACAACCTGCAGTTCATCAAAACACATAAACTCATAATACCGATCGTCACCGAATGTTAAGCGTGCGGACCCTACGGGTTCGAGAACTATGTAGACATGACCGAGACTCACTTCCGGTGAATAACCAATAGCGGAACCTGGAAGCTCATATTGGTTCCTACATATTATACGAAGATCTTTATCGGTCAAACCGCATAACAACATATGTTGTTCCCTTTGTCATCGGTATGTTACTTGCCCGAGATTCGATCGTCGGTATCTCAATACCTAGTTCAATCTCGTTACCGGCAAGTCTCTTTACTCGTTCCGTAATGCATCATACCACAACTAACTCATTAGTCACAATGCTTGCAAGGCTTATAGTGATGTGCTTTACCGAGAGGGCCCAAAGATACCTCTCCGATACGCGGAGTCACAAATCCTAATCTCGAGCTATGCCAACTCAACAAACACCATTGGAGACACCTGTAGAGCACCTTTATAATCACCCAGTTACGTCGTGACGTTTGGTAGCACACAAAGTGTTCCTCCGGTATTCGGGAGTTGCATGATCTCATAGTCATAGGAACATGTATAAGTTATGTAGAAAGCAATAACAACAAACTAAATGATCATCGTGCTAAGCTAACGGATGGGTCAAGTCAATCATACCATTCTTTAATGATGTGATCCCGTTAATCAAAGGACAACTCATGTCTATGGTTAGGAATCATAACCATCATTGATTCAACGAGCTAGTCAAGTAGAGGCAAACTAGTGACACTCTGTTTGTCTATGTATTCACACATGTACTAAGTTTCCGGTTAATACAATTCTAGCATGAATAATAAACATTTATCATGATATAAGAAAATATAAATAACAACTTTATTATTGCCTCTAGGGCATATTTCCTTCAGTCTCCCACTTACACTAGAGTCAATAATCTAGTTCACATCGTCATGTGATTTAACACCAATAGTTCACATCTTTATGTGATTAGTTCACATCTCCATGTGACTAACACCCAAAGGGTTTACTAGAGTCAATAATCTAGTTCACATCGCTATGTGATTAACACCCAAAGAGTGACCATGTTTTTCTTGTGAGAGACTTTAGTCAACGGGTCTGACACATTCAGAGCCATATGTATTTTGCAAATTTTCTATGTCTACAATGCTTTGCACGGAGCTACTCTAGCTAATTGCTCCCACTTTCGATATGTATCTAGATCGAGACTTAGAGTCATCCAGATCGGTGTCAACGCTTGCATCGATGTAACTCTTTACGACGAACTCTTTGTCACCTCCATAACCGAGAAACATTTCCTTATTCCACTAAGGATATTTTTGACCGCTGTCCAGTGATCCACTCCTGGATCACTATTGTACCCTCTTTCCAAACTTATGGTGAGGTACACAATAGGTCTGGTACACAACACAACATAATTTATAGAACCTATGACTGAGGCATAGGGAATGACTTTTCATTCTCTTTCTATTTTCTGCCGTGGTCGGGTTTTGAGTCTTTACTCAACTTCACACCTTGCAACACAGGCAAGAACTCCTTCTTTGACTTTTCCATTTTGAACTACTTCAAAATCTTGTCAAGGTATGTACTCAATGAAAATATATCAAGCGTCTTGATCTATCTCTATAAATCTTGATGCTCAATATGTAAGTAGCTTCATCGAGGTCTTTCTTTGAAAAACTCTTTTCAAACACTCCTTTATGCTTTCCAGAAAATTCTACATTATTTCCGATCAATAATATGTCATTCACATATACTTATTAGAAATGCTGTAGTGCTCCCACTCACTTTCTTGTAAATACAGGCTTCACCGCAAGTCTGTATAAAACCATATGCGTTGACCACTTTATCAAAGTATATATTCCAACTCTAAGATGCTTGCATCAGTCCATAGATGGATCGCTGGAGCTTGCACACTTTGTTAGCACCTTTAGGATCGACAAAACCTGCTTGTTGCATCATATACAACTCTTCTTTAAGAAATCCATTAAGGAATGCAGTTTTGACATCCATTTGCCAGATTTCATAAAATGTGGCAATTGCTAACAAGATTCAGACAGACTTAAGCATCGCTACGAGTGAGAAAATCTCATCGTAGTCAACATCTTGAACTTGTCGAAAACCTTTTGCGACAATTCAAGCTTTGTAGATAGTAACACTACTATCGGTGTCCGTCTTCCTCTTGAAAATCCATTTATTCTTAATGGCTCACCGATCAACGGGCAAGTAAATCAAAGTCCATACTTTGTTCTAATACATGGATCTCATCTCAGATTTCATGGCTTCAAGCCATTCCACGGAATCTGGGCTCATCATCGCTTCCTCATAGTTCGTAGGTTCATCATGGTTAAGTAACATGACTTCCAGAACATGATTACCGTACCACTCTGGTGCGGACCATACTCTGGTTATCCTATGAGGTTCGGTAGTAACTTGATCTGAAGTTTCATGATCATCATCATTAGCTTCCTCACTAATTGGCGTAGAAATCACTAGAACTGATTTCTGCGATGAACTACTTTCCAATTTGGGAGAAGGTACAATTACCTCATCAAGTTCTACATTCGTCCCACTCACTTCTTTCGAGAGAAACTTCTTCTCTAGAAAGGATCCACTCTTAGCAACAAAGATATTGCCTTTTGAATATGTGATAGAAGGTGTACCCAACAATTTATTTTGGGTATCTTATGAAGACACACTTTTCCGATTTGGGTTTGAGCTTGTTAGGCTGAAACTTTTTCACATAAGCATCACAAACCCAAACTTTAAGAAATGACAGCTTAGGTTTCTAGCCAAACCATAGTTCACACGGTGTCGTCTCAACGGATTAGATGGTGCCCTAGTTAACGTGAATGTAGATGTCTCTAATGCATAACCCCAAAACGATAGTGGTAAATTGGTAAGAGACATCATAGATTGCACTATATCCAATAAAGTATGGTTATGACATTCGGACACACCATTATGCCGTGGTGTTCCAGGTGGCATGAATTTGTGAAACTATTCCACATTGTTTTAGTTGAAGAACAAACTCGTAACTCAAATATTCGTCTCCACGATTAGATCGTAGAAACTTTATTTTCTGTTTACGATGATTTTCCACTTCACTCTGAAATTCTTTGAACTTTTCAAATGTTTCAGACTTATGTTTCATCAAGTAGATATACCCATATCTGCTCAAATCATCTGTGAAGGTCAGAAAATAATGATACCCGCCGTGAGCCTCAACACTCATCGGACCGCATACATCAGTATGTATTATTTCCAATAAGTCAATTGCTCGCTCCATTGTTCCGGAGAACAGACTCTTAGTCATCTTGCCCATGAGGCCTGGTTCGCAAGCATCAAGTGATTAATAATCAAGTGATTCCAAAAGCCTATCAGCATGGAGTTTCTTCATGCGCTTTATACCAATATGACCTAAATGGGAGTGCCACAAATAAGTTGCACTATCATTATTAACTTTGCATCTTTTGGCTTCAATATTATGAATATGTGTATCACTACGATCGAGATTCAATAAACCATTTATATTGAGTGTATGACCATAGAAGTTTCTTCAACGCAAACACCAAATAACATTTATTTTAGGTTCAACACTAATCCCGAAGGTAAAGGGAGTGTGCGATGGTGATCTTATCAACCTTGGAAGCACTTCCAACACACATCATCACCTCGCCCTTAACTAGTCTCTGTTTATTTGCAACTCCCATTTCGAGTTACAACTCTTAGCAACTGAACCAATATCAAATACCGAGGGGTTGCTATAAACACTAGTAAAGTACACATCAATAACATGTATATCCAATATACCTTTGTTCAGTATGCCATCCTTCTTATCCGCCAAGTATCTAGGGTAGTTCCACTTCCAGTGACCATTTTCTTTGCAGTAGAAGCACTCAGTTTCAGGCTTGGGTCTAGCTTTGGGCTTCTTCATGGGAGTGGCAACTTGCTTACCATTCTTCTTGAAGTTCCCTTTCTTTCCCTTGTCCTTTTACTTGAAACTAGTGGTCTTGTCAACCATCAACACTTGATGCTTTTCTTGATCTCTACCTTCGCTGATTTCAGCATCGCGAAGAGCTTGGGAATTACTTTCATCATCCCTTGCATATTATAGTTCATCAAGAAGTTTGAGTAACTTGATGATAGTGACTAGAGAACTCTGTCAATCACTATTTTATCTGGAAGATTAACTCCCACTTGATTCAAGCAATTGTAGTACTTAGACAATCTGAGCACATGCTCATTGGTTGAGCTATTCTCCTCCATCTTGTAGGCAAAATATTGTCAGAGGTCTCATATCTCTTGACATGGGCATGAGTATGAAATACCAATTTCAACTCTTGGAACATCTCATATGCTCCATGTCATTCAGAACATTTTTGAAGTCCCGGTTCTAAGCCGTAAAGCATGGTGCACTAAACTATCAAGTAGTCATCATACCGAGCATTGTCAAACGTTCATAATTTCTGCATCTGCTCCTGTAATAGGTCTCTCACCTAGCGGTGCATCAAGGACATAATACTTCTGTGCAGCAATGAGGATAATCCTTAGATCACGGAGCTAGTCCGCATCATTGCTACTAACATTTTTCAACTTATTTTTTCTCTAGGAACATATCAAAATAAACGAGGAGCTACATCGCGAGCTATTGATCTACAACATAGTTATGCAAATACTATCAGGACTAAGTTCATGATAAATTAAAGTTCAATTAATCATATTACTTAAGAACTCCCACTTAGATAGACATCCCTCTAGTCATCTAAATGATCACGTGATCCAAATCAACTAAACCATGTCCGATCATCACATGAGATGGAGTAGTTTTCAATGGTGAACATCAGTATGTTGATCATATCTACTATATGATTCACGCTCGACCTTTCGCTCTCCAGTGTTCCAAGGCCATATCTTCATATGCTAGGTCCGTCAAGTTTAACCCGAGTATTCCGCGTGTGCAAAACTGGCTTGCACCCGTGTAACACCCACAATTCGGCTATATCTCCCACGTGTCGGGGCACGACTTAGAGGCATAGCCGCATGGTAGGCTTGTCGCAAGAGGGGTAATCTTCACACATCCCATTTACTGAATAAGAAAGGGATAAAGAGTTCAAAAATTCGAATCTGAGCCCGAGCTCATCTGCACCTGCGCTCACGAAAAAATCAAAATAAATACTAGAAAAATTCAAAAAATTCCAAAAAAATTTGGGTGGTAGACAATTTGATGCGTGAGGTACGCTCCAATTTTCAAAACATTTGGACTTCTGTGCAGCTCTCAGCAAAAAAGACAAATCGGAGGTCTGTAAAAATGTGTACTGTTCATATACTGTTCTGGTCTGATTTGTCTTTTTTGCTGAGAGCTGCACAGAAGTCCAAATGTTTTGAAAATTGAAGCGTACCTCACGCATCAAATTGTCTACCACCCTAATTTTTTTGAATTTTTTTTATTTTTTTACGAATTTTTTTAACCGGGTGCAGATGCACCCGGGCACCGAAACGCCGCTCTCTAAAGAGTTGGCTTACAATCGACACTTCACACAATACATAAATAATTCATACAACATCCAAAATACAAACAAAGGTCCGACTATGGAACCAAAATAAAAGAAGACAACCCCAAATGCTAGATCCCCAATCGTCCCAACTGGGCTCCACTACTGATCAACGGGAAACGAAACAAAACAACGATCAAGATCTTCTTCGAGCTCCCACTTGAGCTCGGTTGCATCACCTGCTCTGGTATCATCGGCACCTGCAACTGTTTGGAAGTATCTGTGAGCCACGAGGACTCAGCAATCTCACACCCGCGAGATCAAGACTATTTAAGCTTATGGGTAGGAAAAAGGTAGTGAGGTGGAGCTGCAGCAAGCACTAGCATATATGGTGGCTAACTTACACAAAAGAGAGCGAGAAGAGAAGCAACGCATGGTCGAGAAACTAGAAGTGGTCAAGAAGTGATCCTGAAACTACTTACGTTGAAGCATAACACAAGAACCGTGTTCACTTCATGGACTCCGCCGAAAAGAGACCATCACGGCTACACACGCGGTTGATGCATTTTAATTAAGTTAAGTGTCAAGTTCTCTACAACCGGACATTAACAAATTCCCATCTGCCACATAACCGCGGGCACAGCTTTCGAAAGTTCAAAACCCAGCAGGGGTGTCCCAACTTAGCCCATCACAAGCTCTCACGGTTAACAAAGGATATTCCTTCTCACGGGAAGACTCGATCAGTCTCGGAATCCCGGTTACAAGACATTTTGTGACGCCCCCGATTTAATCGTACACTAATCATACACGCAAACATGTACGATCAAGATCAGGGACTCACGGGAAGATATCACAACACGACTCTACAAACAAAATAAGTCATACAAGCATCATATTACAAGCCAAGGGCCTCGAGGGCTCGAATACATGAGCTCGATCATAGACGAGTCAGCGGAAGCAACAATATCTGAGTACAGACATAAGTTAAACAAATTTGCCTTAAGAAGGCTAGCACAAACTGGGATACAGATCGAAAGAGGCGCAGGCCTCCTGCCTGGGATCCTCCTAACTACTCCTGGTCGTCGTCAGCGGGCATCACGTAGTAGTAGGCACCTCCGGGTGTAGTAGGAGTCGTCGTCGACGGTGGCATCTGGATCCTGGGCTCCAACATCTGGTTGTGACAACCAGGAAGAAGGAAAAAGGGGAAAGGAGGGAGAAAGCAACCGTGAGTACTCATCCAAAGTACTCGCAAGCAAGGAGCTACACTACATATGTATGCATTGGTATCAACTGGAATAAGGCTATCATAGGTGGACTGAACTGCAAAATGCCAGAATAAGAGGGGGATAGCTAGTCCTTTCGAAGACTACGCTTCTGGCAGCCTCCGCCTTGCAACATGTAGAAGAGAGTAGACTGAAGACCTCCAAGTAACTGAAGTCCTCCAAGTAGCATCGCATAGCAATAATCCTACCCGGCGATCCTCCCCTCGTCGCCCTGTGAGAGAGCGACCACCGGTTGTATCTGGCACTTGGAAGGGTGTGTTTTATTAAGTATCCGGTTCTAGTTGTCATAAGGTCAAGATACAACTCCAAGTCGTCCTGTTACCGAAGATCACGGCTATTCGAATAGATAAACTTCCCTGCAGGGGTGCACCACATACCCCACCACGCTCGATCCCATTTGGCCGGACACACTTTCCTGGGTCATGCCCGGCCTCGGAAGATCAACACGTCGCAGCCCCACCTAGACCAACATAGAGGTCAGCACGCCGGTCTAAACCTAAGCGCCCAGGGGTCTGGGCCCATCGCCCTTAGCACACCTGCACGTTGCATGGGCGGCCGGAAGCAGACCTAGCCTAGTGGCGTTCCAGTCCAATCCAGCGCGCGCCGCTCCGTCGCTGACGTCAAGAAGGCTTCGGCTGATACCACGACGTCGAGTACCCATAACTGTCCCCGCGTAGATGGTTAGTGCGTATAGGCCAGTAGCCAGACTCAGATCAAATACCAAGATCTCGTTAAACGTGTTAAGTATCTGCGAACGCCGACCAGGGCCAGGCCCACCTCTCTCCTAGGTGGTCGGAACCTGCCCTGTCGCTCCGCCTCAAAGATCCACTCGCGGGTGCTCCTCAAGCCGACCCGTCTTTAGTCACCACATGTATCATGTATAAAGTATATAGTATATACCCGTGATCAACTCCCGAGTGATCACGGCCCGATAGTATAGCATGGCAGACGGACAAGGATGTAGGTCCACTGATGATAAACTGGCATCCTATACTAAGCATTAGGATTGCAGGTAAAGTAACAACAGTAGTAGCAAGGACAGGCTATGCATCAGTATAGGATTAACGGGAAGCAGTAACATGCTACACTACTCTAATGCAAGCAGTATAGAGAAGAGTAGGCGATATCTGGTGATCAAAGGGGGGGGGGCTGAGAGGGGTCGTCAACACCGTAGTCGTACTGGGTAGCAGCGGCGTCGGTCTCGGTGTCTAGAGAGAGAAGAGGGGGAAGAAACAATAAATATAATGCAAGCATATGCATAGTGATGCATGACAGCATGACATGACAAGCTTCGGCGTTAGAGGTGCCGTAACGCGGTAGTAGGTGATACCGGTGAAGGGGGATAACATCCGGGAAAGTATCCCCGGTGTTTCGCGTTTTCGGACGCGGGAGCCGGAGGGGGAAAGTTGCGAGTTTGGATATGTTAGGGATGCAGTGGCGGACGAACGGACTGCGTATCCGGAATTGTCTCGTCGTTCTGAGCAACTTTCATGTTGAATAATTTTTAATCCGAGTTACGGATTAAAAGATATGATTTTCTAAAGATTTTATTAATTTCTGGAATTTAATAATTAATTATTTAATTCGAAAAAAATGAATTTATGACGTCAGCATGATGTCATGCTGACGTCAGCAGTCAAGAGGGTTGACTTGGTCAACCAGACAGGTGGGTCCCGTTTGTCATACTCTGTTAGTTAATTAACATTAGTTAATTAGGTTAATTAGCCATTAGGTTAATTAATCAGGATTAATTAAATAGTATTTACTTAATTAATTAATTAATATTTTAATTATCATTTATTTTTATTTTTAACGTTCTGGGGGGGCCTGCGGTCAGTGGCATGGCCGGTCCCAGTCAGCAAGGCTGACCGGGTCAACAGGCCGGCCGGGCCCCTAGGGCCCACGGGTCAGTGACCCAGGGGTGGCCCCAGGTCGGCCACGTCGGCGGCCGGCGTTGGGGAGCTCCGGGGAGCGTTCCCGCGGCGGAGGGGCGCCGGACCTCGCCGGGATTCGCCGTCCGGCGGCAAAAATGGCCGCGGGCGGGTGCGTTCGAACGTGGAGGGGATGCCGCGTCCAACGGTGGCAGAGGCACGGCCGGACTTGGCCGGAAACGACGCCGGCGAGCGGCGGAGGCGGCGGTGGGATTCGGGACCGCGTCGGGATCGCGCTACGGGGCTAACGGGAAGGCCAGGGGGCTGCGCGACGCGCTGAGCACAAGGGGCTCGGCCCCGTGACCATTTGGTCACTGGAAGGGCGCCGGCGACGAGATCCGCGACGGGGGCGCTCGGGTACGGAGGGGAACGAGGGGGAAGAGGAGGGGGGCCTCGACCGAGCGGAGGAGGCGCGAGGGGAGGGGGTACGTGGGGCGCGGTGAGCCGGCGCGAGCCGGAGCGCGACGAGCGCGGCGCCGGAGCGAGCTCCGGCCATGGCGACCGAGCGCGGGGGTCGACCCCTACGGCTACAGAGCGAAGCAGGGGAGGGAAGAGCTCACGGGGGGGGGACGCGTGGGGTCTCGGAAGCGGGCTCGGGGGCGTCCGGCGGGGAGGAGGTCGAGGCGGCGGCCGTCCGGCGATGCGGATCCGGCGAGGTGGGAGTCGGGGACGGTCCCGAGGCGACGAGGGGGGGGGGATTCGGGCGTCCTGCGCGGCCGGTCGGGGAGGAGGGGAGGAGGACGAGCGCCGGTGGGTTGGGGCGCCGGCGTCGGGGGCGACGGGATCGGGCGGATCCCGATCCAGATCGAGGCGATGGGAGTGGGCGGGAATCGAGTGGGGGAGTGGTTAGGTTAGGGTTCGGGATCGTGGGGGGATATGGAGAAGTGGGGGGAGGCCGGATGGGCCTGCGGCCGGAAGGGCCGGCCTGCTGGGCCGAAGCCCAGTGGGGCCTTTCTCTCCTTCCATTTTTTGTTTGTTTGTTTTCTGTTTTCTTAATTTATTTTCTCTTCTGTTTTATTTCATTTTAGAATATTCAGACACTTTATAAAATGTGTGCACCCCACCATAATTAACCTGGTAATATTTGACAACCCCCGAACATTTTAGTTTGATTTTTTTTGAAAACTTTTATTACCATCATAATTTTGAATTGAATTTCGAAACCGTTTTGATTTAACCCGAGATTAACTACAGTGACAGAGGTGACGTGGCATCATTAGTGAGGATTACTGTAGCTTAATTACTCGGGCGTCACAATTCTCCTCCACTACAAGAAATCTCGTCCCGAGATTTAGGAGGTAGAAGGAAAGAGTGTGGGGTATTCATCACGCAGACGATCCTCGCGTTCCCAGGTGGCTTCGTCTTCAGAGTGATTCGACCACTGGACTTTGAGGAACTTGATCGCCTTCTGACGTGTGCGGCGTTCAGCTTGGTCGAGAATGCGGACCGGATGCTCTTTATAGGAGAGGTCCTGCTGCAATTCGAGCACTTCATGATCCATTGCTCGGATTGGGTCCTTGAAGCAGCGTCGGAGTTGTGACACGTGGAACACATCGTGAACCTGAGAAAGGTTTGACGGAAGCTCCAGTTGATATGCTACCTTTCCACGCCTTTCGAGAATAGTGAAGGGACCGATATAGCGAGGAGCTAACTTTCCTTTGATCCCGAATCGGTGTGCACCCTTCATTGGTGTAACTCGAAGATAAGCCTTTTCGCCAGGTTGATAGACCATGTCTTGGTGATGACGGTCATACTGACTTTTCTGACGTGACTGAGCAGTCTTGAGATTCTCGCGAATAATGCGAACTTGTTCTTCGGCCTGTTGGATAATATCCGGACCGAAGAGTGGGCGTTCCCCAGTTTCTGACCAGTTCAGAGGGGTTTGACACTTTCGTCCATAAAGCACTTCGAAGGGGGACATCTTCAGACTAGCTTGATAGTTATTATTATAAGAGAACTCGGCATATGGAAGAGATTCCTCCCATTTCTTGCCGAATGAGATTACACAAGCTCGAAGCATGTCTTCGAGAACTTGGTTGACACGTTCAACTTGCCCTTGTGACTGAGGATGGAACGCAGTACTGAACGACAGATGAGTCCCCATAGCTTCTTGGAAACTTGCCCAGAATCTTGAGGTGAATAAGCTGCCACGGTCCGAACTGATAACCAGTGGAATACCGTGAAGTGAAACAATTCTGGACATGTAGAGAGTAGCAAGCTGACTAGCAGTGATTGTCTCTTTGACCGCCAGAAAATGGGCAACTTTGGAAAGCCGGTCAATGACGACAAGAATAGCATCATTACCTTTCTGAGATTTGGGAAATCCAGTGACGAAGTCCATTTCAACATGGTCCCATTTCCATTCAGGAATAGAGATAGGTTGCAGAGTTCCAGCAGGCCTTTGATGCTCTGCTTTGATTCGGCGACAAACATCACACTCAGCAACATAACGAGCAATGTCCTGCTTCATATTAGACCACCAGAATCTTTGACGAATATCCTGGTACATCTTTGTACTACCAGGATGGATGGACAGAGGCGTATCATGAGCTTCTTGCATAACCCTTTTAGTCTTATCCAGGTTTTTCTTTGAACACGGTACCACTAAGCGGCCTTTGAAATACAAGGCGCCATCGTCGGCGATCGTGAAGAATGAGGGCTTTCCCCTTTTGAGGTCGCGCTTAATCTTGAGGACTTCATCGTCACATTTCTGTATCCATTTGATGGTGTCCACAAGATCTGGTTTCGCAACCAGGGTATTGAGAGAACCCTTGGAAACAACATGGAGGTTCCGTTTGGGGAAATCTTCGGGAGGGGGAGCGAGTGATCCCGGAGGAACAATATGGAGGTTCAGCCTTCTAAATTCTTCGGTAAGCGAGGGCTGAACTTTATGAACCTGGAGGTGGTTGCAGTAAGACTTGCGGCTCAAGGCATCAGCCATCACATTAGCCTTGCCGGGGGTATATGATATATCCACGTCAAAGTCTGCAACAGTCTCCATCCATCTTTGCTGGCGTAGGTTCAAATCTGGCTGAGTAAACAGATACTTCAGACTTTGATGGTCGGTGAAGATCTCGCAACGATTACCGAGAAGGTAATGTCGCCACTGCTTCAGTGCATGAATGACAGCAGCAAGCTCGAGGTCGTGAACCGGGTAGTTTTCTTCGTGAGGGCGCAATTGACGAGAGGCATAAGCAATCACTCTGCGCTCCTGCATTAGGACACAGCCTAATCCTTGGCGGGAAGCGTCGCAGTAAATGACGAAGTCCTTCTTAGTATTAGGTGGTGCAAGCACGGGGGCAGAAGTCAACTTGTCTTTGAGCGCCTGGAAACTTTCCTGACACTTGTCTGTCCAGTCGAACTTGACACCCTTATGCAACAAATTAGTCAGAGGCCTGGCAATCTTGGAGAAGTTCTCGACGAATCGACGGCAATAGCTGGCGAGACCGAGAAAACTTCGGACTTGCTTCACATTCTTCGGAGGAGTCCAATCGAGAATAGCCTGAACTCATTCAGGGTTGACGGCAATACCATCTTTGGAGATGACATGCCCAAGATAGGTTACTTCGGGAAGCCAGAATTCACACTTGGAATACTTAGCATACAGCTGATGTTCTCGAAGCTTCTCTAGCACAAGACGCATATGTCCAGCATGTTCTTCCTCGTTCTTGGAAAATACAAGGATATCGTCCAGATAAACCACGACGAACTTGTCGAGGTAATCCATGAATATATAATTCATCAGACGAGAGAAGGTGGCGGGAGCATTCGTTAAGCCGAATGACATGACGGTGTACTCATATGACCCATACCGAGTCACGAAGGCGGTTTTTGGGATGTCCTCTTCATGAACACGGATCTGGTGGTAACCCAACCTCAAGTCGAGTTTGGAGAACACTGATGAACCAGCCAGTTGATCATAAAGATCATTGATCCGAGGAAGAGGGTATTTATTCTGAATGGTAGCTTGGTTTATAGGACGGTAGTCTTGGACCAATCGGTTTGTCCCATCCTTCTTCCTAACAAAGAGAGAAGGTGCTCCCCAAGGAGGGCAACTTGGGCGAATGAAACCTTTGACAAGAGATTTGTCGATTTCCTCCTTAAGCTCAAGGAGTTCATGCGGCGGCATCTTGTAGGGTCGTTTCGCTATAGGGGTAGTGCCGGGTTTCAAGTCGATGATGAACTCGACAGCTCTAGCAGGGGGAATCCCTGGAAGTTCTTCTGGGAAGACGTCTTGGAATTCACGAACGACGGGAATGTTTTCAATGCCCTCGAGTGGTGCAGCGTTCAACGCATTCAAGGCATAAAGTCGTGCCTCGGCGTTCTGAACTAGGTGAGCTTGGTAAGCTATTATTTCATCAGAAGGGTGTAGCAGATGGACGACCTTAGTGGCGCAAACTATAGAAGCAGTATGCGCTTTTAACCAATTCATTCCCAGAATGGGATCAATGCTACAGGACTTCAGTACGATGGGAGAGACAAGGAATTCCAGTCCTTCGATTTCTATAGGGACGTCGTTGCAAATCATGGAGGTTCGACATTGGCCCGCAGGGGTGTGTACTAATAGTGAAGCATCCATGTTCTCACATTTAATGTCGTGCAAGCATGCAAAACCTTCTGACATGAATGAATGCGATGCACCTGTATCAAATAAAACGGATGCTGGTACTGAATTTACGAGGAGGGTACCCATCACAGTAGCAGGCTGGTCTTGAGCTTCGCTCAGATCAACGTGGTTGGCATGAACACGGCCATAAGACTTGGCATTGTTGCTGCGGGGCTGGTTGCTTCCACGGCCAGTTGCTGGAAGGGCCAGTTGATTCGGGTTCTGGTTGCATTCCCTAGCACGATGCCCTGGTTGTCCACACCTGAAGCACAATCCATTATTGGGAGTGGGAACAGGAGCTTGTGGTGGTGGAGCTGGGAGTCTTGGCCGCCTAGTCGGAGGAGTAGGCAGACGAGGTGCAGCATAGGTCTGCCTTGGGGTAGGTGCATCCGGCTGGTACAAGCTATTGGGAATCCATATCTTGCGCTTCTGCGAGGACGGGCCCGAAGATGAGCCCGTGTCACGGTTGCGCCTGTGAGAGCTCTGGTATTCCTGCAGACCAGTTTCGACGTTGATGGCTTTGTTCACCAAGGTGGCGAAATCAGTAAAGTCATGCACTAGAAGTGCGAGCTTGATGTCAGCTTGAAGGCCATCACGGAACTTCTCCTGTCTGCGTGCATCAGTTGCAATGTCTTATTCAGCATAGCGGGACAAGTCCAGAAACTCCCGCTGATAAGCTTCCACAGTTTTGTTGCCTTGGGTGAGGTTGCGGAACTCATGCTTCTTCCGGTCCATAACTCCCTGAGGAATGAAGCAAGCACGGAAGGCAGCTTGGAAGTCTGGCCAGGTGATGATTGTTCCAGCTGGCAGAGTACGCCTGTGGCTGTCCCACCATTGAGCCGCGGGTCCTTTCAGGAAGAAGGAAGCAAAGGTGACATAGCTGGCAGGGGCTACATCAGCAGACTCCATCTCATAGGTGATGTCACGGAGCCAGTCATCAGCATCCAGAGGCTGAGTTGAGCTGCGGTACACAGTTGGGTTCAGGCGCATGAAATCCTGCAGAGTCACTGGGGTTGGCTGCTGGTTCATATTGGGGCGAGGAAACTGAGCCATCATATTCTCCATGAACTGGCGATTCATCTCAAGCTGTTGGATCATACCAGCCATGTACTCAGGCGGTGGTGGGGCATTGCCACCACGACCACGACCACCTGGTCTAACCATCCTGCTAATATTTAACAGGGGTAGTTCAACATTGAGGAATTGCAAAAAAGAAACAAGAATCATTCATGATGAAACATGCACAATGAACGTAGCACGATAGATACTACATAATAGTCGGCATATCTTACAAAAGAGATCAGTATAGAGTTCATTACACAGAGTTCGGTACATAGGCTAAGACATCATAGGCGGCACACAGGCTCGCGACGAATGCATCTAACACTAATAAGCAAGTCTACGTCAGTCCCATGCGGTACTGCGGAGGTAGGTGTAGCCCGACAGCTGGTAGTGACGCGAAGGGAAGACCTCCACGCGAGTAGCCTGGGGTCCGCGGATACTCTGGTGCGGAACCCGATGCGCAGGTGGCAGGAGAGGACCCAATGCAGGCGAGTAGCCTCCCACATCTGGCCAGTCGACGCCCTGGGGCATCACGGTCCGGGCAGGGTAGATCGCAGAACGCAACAGGTCACCAGAGCGGAGTAGGAGCTCTTCTAAAGAGACAAGAAAGAAGGGAGCCATTATGCAACAGAGCACTGTGGGTCTCTCCTGCACATACTGGATGAGGCGACGGATACAGCGCTGAGAGTCGTGCGCTGCTACACTCGGAGACGGGTGGTGTTACGATATTATTACTCGTGGCACCGAGTTGTACACCCACTAGGCACTGGCAGACGAGAGCTCGTGACGCCGTTCGGCTGGTAGCGCGATCCAGCCCACCATTTTCAGCGGGCTCTCGGATGCACGTAAGTCGCGTTCCTGCACGGATGTATTCCTTCCGTAGTTAGGAACTGATGGGGTGCTCCACCGTCGTGTCCGGGGTGGAGACACTCTCAGCCCTTGCCTGACCGTTAACGGTCGGCGCCTCTAATGTTGGCACCAGAGGTAAACGACTCCCACAAGCACTCGTGGATTCTTCCCCTCGCGGTCTTCAGCGGGCGGCACTACCTATCCGCAGTCTTCACGCGCCGACATTGTTATAAGTGTGCATTCCGCAACCTGTTGTGCGGCCAACTGTTACATTTGTCTATGTCTTGAACACTGTGTAACGAACTATAGTGCATATCTTTTGTAAATTGCGACTAATAGTGGTATCATTCATTGCAGCTAGTTGTGCTGTTCATCATGACAATGATATCTTAGATATACACATACTGGCAATGCGGAACGACGACTGATAAAGTATAAATTATGTAGGGATGTTGCGCCAAGGTTGGTCGTGGGCGGGGCACATGACAGGCGGGACCAGCCACGAGGGTGCTCACAGATAATCGGATGGATATAGACCAACAGCTCGTAGCAATTGATCGACTCCAGTTCATGAGAAATAGATGTGCTCGCTCCAGTGTTTCCTGACAGTCCGACAATATGGATGTCCAGAGACAGCAGAACCCAGAGTACTCTGCCAGGCATTATTCATGACGGCACTGGAAACCATACGATGTGTACGGCCGGGAACAGCCTAGATGCATGCATGACTGGCCCGGTGAATAACTAATGAGATGGAGGTCTGAGCTAGCCTCGCTCAAGATTTGGCTCCTATGAGGGCGGGCAAGCTCATGGCGTAGGCAACATGCACCGTCGCAAGCTGACCATCAATGTACAGACTTCAAGCTGCTCCGACATAGCTCATTAACATGGAGTATAAGGATCCGTGAGGAGACAGGCGTGAGTTCGCGCAACCTAACGCAAGCAAAAGAACGGTGAAGACTTACGTGGGAGTTTGGAGGGTCCATTCCACTTAATCTGCTCTAGAGAGAAGAAGTATTGGCGAAGCGGAGAACAGGACGAAGTTCCGGGATGGCCTTCAAGCTGACATGCAAACTCGCACTTCTAGCGCATGATTTTGCTGATATGGCGGTCCACGGACAAAGATCAAATGGTCTGCAGGAATACCAGAGCTCTCACAGGCGCAACCGTGACACGGGCTCATCTTCGGGCCCGTCCTCGCAGAAGCGCAAGATATGGATTCCCAATAGCTTGTACCAGCCGGATGCACCTACCCCAAGGCAGACCTATGCTGCACCTCGTCTGCCTACTCCTCCGACTAGGCGGCCAAGACTCCCAGCTCCACCACCACAAGCTCCTGTTCCCACTCCCAATAATGGATTGTGCTTCAGGTGTGGACAACCAGGGCATCGTGCTAGGGAATGCAACCAGAACCCGAATCAACTGGCCCTTCCAGCAACTGGCCGTGGAAGCAACCAGCCCCGCAGCAACATGCCAAGTCTTATGGTCGTGTTCATGCCAACCACGTTGATCTGAGCGAAGCTCAAGACCAGCCTGCTACTGTGATGGGTACCCTCCTCGTAAATTCAGTACCAGCATCCGTTTTATTTGATACAGGTGCATCGCATTCATTCATGTCAGAAGGTTTTGCATGCTTGCACGACATTAAATGTGAGAACATGGATGCTTCACTATTAGTACACACCCCTGCGGGCCAATGTCGAACCTCCATGATTTGCAACGACGTCCCTGTAGAAATCGAAGGACTGGAATTCCTTGTCTCTCCCATCGTACTGAAGTCCTGTAGCATTGATCTCATTCTGGGAATGAATTGGTTAAAAGCGCATACTGCTTCTATAGTTTGCGCCACTAAGGTCGTCCATTTGCTACACCCTTCTGATGAAATAATAGCTTATCAAGCTCATCTAGTTCAGAACGCCGAGGCACGACTTTATGCCTTGAATGCGTTGAACGCTGCACCACTCGAGGGCATTGCAAAACGCCTGTTCGTGGTAGACTTCAAGATCTGTTCCCAGAGAATTCCCAGGGGTTCTTGAGAGCTTCGAATCAGCTCCGACTTTGCAAACGTGCAAGCTACGTCTCGCATTTCTCGAATAGGACATAAAACGACAACAACGAAAGATCGCTCTGGGATTCGGACTCATTGGAGCTAAGCAGGACTCGTTAGAAATGTCTAGATTGACAAATAGGTTTATTCGCCAAAAGTGCGTTGCGCATGGGAGAAGTCGATTCTTCACACTTGGTATGAAGAACACAGATTGATGGACCACTAAAAACGAGATGATTCCAACATATACGGGTGCTATTACCAACTAGCTCATACTCTGGGGGTGAATGATCGAACAAGGGATCCATAAGTGTTCAGCAGATAAAATGTATACTCGTTATCACCTCAGGAACAATTGATTTATGTGTTCACCTGGCTGGTTCAGTTCATGATTTAATCCCAACATCGACTAGAGAGTTGGTTACCACAGAAATCGGATGATTACAGTGAAAGAGGAACATCCACCACACCGCCTTCGTGGACTCGAGGTATTGAGGGTCACATGATAGAAACAGTTCCCAGTATGTCTTAGTCCTCCCTTTAACGAATGCCCACCACCTTAGAGTCAAGGTCGAGGAGTAAGATCCTAGTACCCGTCTGATGAATTTTATTCATACATACTGCAATGTATTGTTCGTGGTTTTCGACGTATAATCCCTTGTTTGTCAG
The DNA here is from genome assembly GCF_003073215.2 of Triticum urartu. Classification (NCBI taxonomy): domain Eukaryota; kingdom Viridiplantae; phylum Streptophyta; class Magnoliopsida; order Poales; family Poaceae; genus Triticum; species Triticum urartu. Next base: position 252,399,706 of record NC_053025.1, read on the forward strand.
AAGAAACACCCTGATTGCCGTCGAGCCTAGCGAATGCACTCCGCTATCTGAATACTCCGTCGAGACTGGCACGGCTTCCGGAGTATATGGGCAGTAATCTGACGAAAAGATGGGGCATTCCGGAGGTACGGCACCCACGAACGGTTTTTTTTATTCAGGGCCATATTGTCGAAAGGTTGAGGGACTACTACACGGTAAAAATTTTGAAAACAAAAGTTGCCGCTACTAGTTTATAGCTCGATCTTAGCCAGCAGGCGTCGGAAATTCCTCGAGATATCTCCAAGATTTCAGGCGATCTTTTTGTGCAAAGGGGTCAAGTCTCGCTGGACAGACAAGTGGTCAGAAGTTCCAGCGCTCAAAGTAACAAGTTTGTATCGTAGCTTCTCCCCACAGTGGCTAGTCGACGACAGCGAGAGTACTAACGAACTGACACTATATCTAATTTGGCGCGCAACGCGGCTATCTTGCCGCCATCAGGATTAGGCTCTCTGATACCAACGTTGTGACTCCCCCGATTTCAATCATACACTAATCATACACGCAAACGTGTACGATCAAGATCAGGGACTCACGGGAAGATATCACAACACAACTCTACAAATAAATAAGTCATACAAGCATCATATTACAAGCCAGGGGCCTCGAGGGCTCGAATACAAGAGCTCGATCATAGACGAGTCAGCGGAAGCAACAATATCTGAGTACAGACATAAGTTAAACAAGTTTGCCTTAAGAAGGCTAGCACAAACTGGGATACAGATCGAAAGAGGCGCAGGCCTCCTGCCTGGGATCCTCCTAAACTACTCCTGGTCGTCGTCAGCGGGCATCACGTAGTAGTAGGCACCTCCGGTGTAGGGGTCGTCGTCGACGGTGGCGTCTGGCTCCTGGGCTCCAACATCTGGTTGCGACAACCAGGTAGAAGGGATAGAGGGAAAAGAAGGAGAAAGCAACCGTGAGTACTCATCCAAAGTACTCGCAAGCAAGGAAGCTACACTACATATGCATGGGTATCAAATGGAGTAAGGGTATCATATGTGGACTGAACTGCAGAATGCCAGAATAAGAGGGGGATATAGCTATCCTTTCGAAGACTACGCTTCTGGCAGCCTCCGTCTTGCAAGCATGTAGAAGAGAGTAGACTGAAGTCTCCAAGTAGCATCGCATAGCATAAATCCTAACCGATGATCCTCCCCTCGTCGCCCTGTGAGAGAGCGATCACCGGTTGTATCTGGCACTTGGAAGGGTGTGTTTTATTAAGTATCCGGTTCTAGTTGTCATAAGGTCAAGGTACAACTCCAAGTCGTCCTGTTACCGAAGATCACGGTATTCTTTTCATTTTCGTTATATCACGGTCTGATTGTAGAAGAGGGATGGTACTTGGGCTAATGGGCGGAGACCATACCGAATTCCAAGGGCTTTTCCCTGCAGGGGTGTCACAGCCAGGACGACCTAATTCGCGCGGTATAGCTTTTCACAGGCCACTGCTTCGAGATTTACGTCTTCGCTAGCACGCCTAACATTTGGCGCCAGGACACACTTTCTGGGTCACTCGTCAAGGGCGTTTTTACTATCCTAAACAGGATGTGGTGGTAGGGGAGTACGCCTGGCCCGGGGCTCGAAGATCAACACGCTCAGAGATCTGACGTTCTGGCCCACCTAGACCAGAGAGAGGGTCAGCAGCAGGCTACTAAGCGCCAGGGGTTGGCCCATCGCCCTTAGCCAAACATGCTGGGTACTACTGCACGGTTGCGGGGCGGCCGGAAGCAGACACTAAGCTAATGTGGGCAGTATCCAGCAGTCCAATCCTAGCAGTCCGCGCGCCGCTGCGTCGCTCGCCACACGTCAAGAAAGGCATTTCGGCAGTCCTGGATACCACGCGGACGGCCGGGATGACCCCATCAACTACTCCGCGCGTAGATGGTTTTGTAGTGTGGCCGTACCTGAAAGTCAAGATAGTATCGTTAAAGATTGGCAGTCAATACTTCAGATAAATACCTTTATAGAATGCAGATACTACTTGTTAGTAATAAAAATAAACAAAATATTAAACAATGAGACATGAATAGAACTAACCAAAAACCAGACAGGACCCCTGAACGCCGGCAAACCTGAACGGCGAGGGGGCCCCCCCAGGCTTCCCTGGGCCACGGCCGGCCCAGCAAGACTCTGTCGGCCAACTTCATCCTCCATCTAGGCCCCCTGGTCCCGCGCAACCCTGCCTGCCCCCGTGTCGCGCGGACAACCCTAGCCGACCTCCGCGATTCCCCCCGACCCTCAGTTCCCCACTATCTGCGGGGTCTCTGGAACTCTGCCCTGCCGCTCTCGACCTCAACGCCCGAATCACTCGCGGGTGCTCCTCAAGCCGACCCGTCTTTAGTCACCACATGTATCATGTATAAAGGTATATAGTATATACCCGTGATCAACTCCCGAGTGATCACGGCCCGATAGTATAGCATGGCAGACGGACAAGGATGTTGGGCCACTGATGATAAACTAGCATCCTATACTAAGCATTAGGATTGCAGGTAAAGGTAACAACAGTAGTAGCAAGGACAGGCTATGCATCAGTATAGGATTAACGGGAAGCAGTAACATGCTACACTACTCTAATGCAAGCAGTATAGAGAAGAGTAGGCGATATCTGGTGATCAAAGGGGGGGCTTGCCTGGTTGCTCTGGCAAGAGAGAGGGGTCGTCAACACCGTAGTCGTACGGGGTAGCAGCGGCGTCGGTCTCGGTGTCTAGAGAGAGAAGAGGGGGAAGAAACAATAAATATAATGCAAGCATATGCATAGTGATGCATGACATGACAAGTTACGGCGTTAGAGGTGCCCTAACGCGGTAGTAGGTGATACCGGTGAAGGGGGATAACATCCGGGAAAGTATCCCCGGTGTTTCGCGTTTTCGGACCGGTGAACCGGAGGGGGAAAGTTGCGAGTTTGATAGGTTAGGGATGCGTGGCGGACGAACGGACTGCGTATCCGAATTCGTCTCGTCGTTCTGAGCAACTTTCATGTTGAGAATATTTTAATCCGAGTTACGGATTAAAAGATATGATTTTCTAAAGATTTTATTAATTTCTGGAATTTAATTAATTAATTATTTAATTCGAAAAATGAATTTATGACGTCAGCATGATGTCATGCTGACGTCAGCAGTCAACAGGGTTGACTTGGTCAACCTGACAGGTGGGTCCCGTTCGTCATACTCTGTTAGTTAATTAACAATAGTTAATTAGGTTAATTAGCCATTAGGTTAATTAATCAGGATTAATTAAATTAAGTATTTACTTAATTAATTAATTAATATTTTAATTATCATTTATTTTTATTTTTAACGTTCTGGGGGGGGCCTGCGGTCAGTGGCATGGCCGGTCCAGTCAGCAAGGCTGACCGGGTCAACAGGCCGGCCGGGCCCCTAGGGCCCACGGGTCAGTGACCCAGGGGTGGCCCCAGGTCGGCCACGTCGGCGGCCGGCGTTGGGGAGCTCCGGGGAGCGTTCCCGCGGCGGAGGGGCGCCGGACCTCGCCGGGATTCGCCGTCCGGCGGCAAAAATGGCCGCGGGCGGGTGCGTTCGAACGTGGAGAGGATGCCGCGTCCAACGGTGGCAGAGGCACGGCCGGACTTGGCCGGAAACGACGCCGGCGAGCGGCGGAGGCGGCGGTGGGATTCGGGACCGCGTCGGGATCGCGCTACGGGGCTAACGGGAAGGCCAGGGGGGCTGCGCGACGCGCTGAGCACAAGGGGCTCGGCCCCGTGACCATTTGGTCACTGGAAGGGCGCCGGCGACGAGATCCGCGACGGGGGCGCTCGGGTACGGAGGGGAACGAGGGGGAAGAGGAGGGGGGCCTCGACCGAGCGGAGGAGGCGCGAGGGGAGGGGGGTACGTGGGGCGCGGTGAGCCGGCGCGAGCCGGAGCGCGACGAGCGCGGCGCCGGAGCGAGCTCCGGCCATGGCGACCGAGCGCGGGGGTCGACCCCTACGGCTACAGAGCGAAGCAGGGGAGGGAAGAGCTCACGGGGGGACGCGTGGGGTCTCGGAAGCGGGCTCGGGGCGGTCGGGGGCGTCCGGCGGGGAGGAGGTCGAGGCGGCGGCCGTCCGGCGATGCGGATCCGGCGAGGTGGGAGTCGGGGACGGTCCCGAGGCGACGAGGGGGGGGGGTTCGGGCGTCCTGCGCGGCCGGTCGGGGAGGAGGGGAGGAGGACGAGCGCCGGTGGGGTGGGGCGCCGGCGTCGGGGGCGACGGGATCGGGCGGATCCCGATCCAGATCGGCGGGGGAGGGAGGAGAAGGGGGAATCGGGGGAGTGGGTAGTGGGGGATCTGGGGGTTAGGGTTTCGGGGCGTGGGGGTTATGGGAGGTGGGCTTGGCCCAGTTTGGCCAGGGGGGGTTTCTCTTCCTTTTTTTTGTATTGTTTTCTGTTTTCCTTTTATTTATTTTCTTTTCTGTTTTTATTTATTTATAAACACTTAGGCATTTTATAAAATTGTGAACCTTACACCATAATTATCTTTGTAATATTTGGCAACCACCGAACATTTTTGTTTTAATTTTTTTTTTGAAAACTTTTATTGTTTTCTTTTATTTAAATTTTGAATTTGTTTCGGTTCTGATCTATCGAGAGTTTATCACAGTAACCATGGTGACGTGGCATCATTAGCGGGGAATCACTGTAGCTTAATTATCCGGGCGTCACACATTTCGACAATGGTAAAACAAGACCAGCAAAGCCGCCCGATATGCCGACAAATCCCGATAGGAGTCGCACGTATCTCGTTCTTAGGTACACCGGATGAACACACCGTACAACTAAAACCAACCCTCGAGTTTCCCCAAGGTGGCGTTGCAAAGGACACTAGTTCGGACCAACACTCAGAGGAGCACTGGCCCCGGGGGGGGGGGGGGTTAAAAAAAAGATCACCCTCGGGCTCCAGAAACCCAAGGGAAAAAGGCTTAGGTTGTTAGGCAAATGTAAAACCAAGGTTGGGCCTTGCTGGAGGAATTTTATTCAAAGCAAACTGTCAAGGGGTTCCCATAACACCCAACCGCGTAAGGAACGCAAAATCAAGGAACATAACACCGGTATGATGGAAACTAGGGCGACAAGAGTGGAACAAAACACCAGGCATAAGGTCGAGCCTTCCACCCTTTACCAAGTATATAGATGCATTAATTAAAATAAGAGATATTGTGATATCCCAACATATCCATGTTCCAACATGGAACAATCTTCAACTTCACCTGCAACTAGCAACGCTATAAGAGGGGTTGAGCAAAAGCGGTAACATAGCCAAACAACGGTTTGCTAGGAAAGGTGGGTTAGAGGCTTGACATGGCAATATGGGAGGCATGATATCACAAGTGGTAGGTAGCGTGACATAGTGATAGAAGGAACAACTAGCAAGCAAAGATAGAAGTGATTTCGAGGGCATGATCATCTTGCCTGAGATCCCGCAAGGAAGAAGAACGAGTCCATGAAGAAGACAAACAGACGTAGTCGAACGGATCCTCACAACTCCGAAACAAAACCGAAGCTAATGAGAGAAGCAAACCGGAAAGAAGCAAGCAACATAGTAAACAACCATCACATCAACATGGCATGATGCACAACCAAGTATGATGCATGTCCGGTTTAATGAAGCATGGCATGGCAAAGTGCAACAAACAACACTAGAAATTAAGTGGAGCTCAATATGCAACGAGTTGCATATTGACGAAACACCACATGAGTTATTTAGTTCTATCTCGTTTAGGTACCCATCAATATTAAATGTTCTTAAACATGGCAAGGGGTGAAGCAAATGAAAACTACCTATCTAGGCAAGTTTAAATGAGGCCGGAACAACAAGCAACAAGTCCCGAAAAATCCTCATGAGCATATATTAGATTTGGTACTGTTCTGCCCTAAACCCAATTTTAGAGTTGTTAAACATGCAAGAAGAGTGCACCATGTTAAACTAGACATTTTCCCACCCCATTTACATATAAAGTTTATTAAAATTGGAGTTACGGTTATTTAGTTATGAATTAAATCATTTTAACATGGTAATATGCAAAATGAACACAAACAACAAGTTTAACATTTTTAACATGGATGAAAGTAGCATATTATGAAACTAGATGAATTTCTAAGCATTTTTCATATATAAATCATTTTAATCCGATGCACCATTTGTGAGTTATTAAATGCATGAAACATGAGGGTTTTTCTGTAAAACTGCTGTCTCTGAAAAAATAGGTAAACTCGTAGAACTGGGAAAAAACATGGCACGGGCCGCATTTGTTCTCACCATGGGCCTTGCCCAGAACTGTGGAGAGGTAGCCAGGAGGGGCGTGCTGGGGTGGCGCGGTGCAGTAGAGGAGTGGCTGGGCCTGGCTGGAGAGATGGGCCGGCCCACACGCGGTCAACGGGTAGGTGCGGATCGGGGACCTCCCGATCGAGTGAGGCGGCGGTGACTCCGGCGCTCCGACGAGCAGGTGGCGGCGGGCCCGAGCGAAGGGCGTCGGAGGATGACGGATCCGGAGGTGGCGGCTCAGTTTTCGGGCGAATCCAGCGGCGGGAGGAGAGGGCGACGCCAGGGAGCTCCGGCTCCAGCGAACTCCCATGGCAGCGGCGGTTCCTGCAGGGAGGCGACACTGGTGAGGAGCAGAGAGAGAGAAACGGAGGGAGAAGAAAGGAGAGGGGGCGCGGGGCAATGGCCTGGGTCGGAGGTGCTCGTCGGCGGCGAGGCTCCGGTGGCCGGCGAGTGCAAGATGGCGGCGATGGAGATCGGGCGCTGTCCGATCCAGGCGCGGGAGGTTGGAGGGGCTCGGGGCAAGCGGGATCCGTCGGCGGGCCACTTCTGGCCGGGCGGGCTGCGGCCGGGCCTGGAGGGCCGCGGTGCGGTGGAGGGCACGGGGAGGCGACGTGGCGGCTTGCCACTGGCCACGAGCGGCGCAACCAATGGGTACGTGCCAAGTGGCGGGGGCGAGGTGGAGGGCGCCGGAAAACAAGGGGGATGGAGGCGGCAGTTGGTTAGGATGGCACGGGAAATGAGGGAGGAGAGGGATGACCAGATTTGGAAGGGGAGGTGGTTTAAATAGGCAGGTTTAGGGTTAGGGGGGATTTTGGAGCGTTTCAGAGCACCCGATCGTGATCCGACGGTTCCGATCGAGAGGAGGGGTTTAGCTGGGTTAGGTAGGCTTAGAGAAGAGAAGAGAGAGAGGCCTGGCGACTGTTTCGGAGACCGAAACATCCGATGATAGACCGGCTATACTGCCGCTATAGTTATCCGTTGGGGCGTCAAACGGACTCCGAATGCGATGAAACTTGGCAGGCGGCCTACCTACACTATAATAAGACCATACGCCAACTTTCAACCCATTCCGAGAACATTTTCCGGCCATTTATAAAATAATATTTCGGACATGCCACGGGCGCGTGCAAGTGTGTCTGGGCTCAGAACGGACAACAGACGAAACTGGGGAAAGCCGGACGGATGCAAGTTTTGAAAACATGATGATGCAATGCAAATGATGACATGGCAAGAAGCAACATGCACGCAAAAGACATGGCAACAATGCGCGTAACTGGAAGACACCTGGCGCAACGGTCTCGGGGCGTCACAACACTCCACCACTACAAGAGGATCTCGTCCCGAGATCTAGGATGGCACCGGGGGAAGCGAAAGTGGAAGGGGAAAAGGTAAAACTAAGTTGCTTCTTTGACAAACGAGTGAAACCACGAACCTTGGGAGGTTGAACAAATTTAAAGAAAGAATACAACGAAGATGAACAAAGTTGAAAACAATCCGTTAGAAAAGAGGAACAAGGAACATTACGAGAACCCTGTAGGTTGAAAGAGATAAGAAAGAGGGTTGCGATGGACAACAAGTACATGCAAGCACTCCGGTAGAAACGAGATGTACAAGGAACGATAAAAATCAATTATGACAACACTTCGGTTGGAAATGGAAGGCAATATTATGAACTTTGCAAGATGAGAGGATACTTGATGAAATCAAAAACACAGTGCCTCCAGAACTATTGAAAGAATGGCACAAGGGTAAGAAAGATTTCAGACAGCACTCCGGTTGAGAAGGGAGGCACCACTTGACAGGATGGGAAAAACTTGAAAAGAGGGCACGACACTCCGGTTAAATAGATAAGCACGAAAAAAACACGATCCTCAATTCGAGATGATGAGTGAAGAGAGCAACAACACAATGCCCGCGGAAGCAATAATAGAAGATAGATCATTGGAATAAGAGAATGGAGGAGAAAATGCCAGCTTTTGCCACAATTGAGCTTGGAAAGCACCCTTCCAAGAAGGTTATCACGGAGTTGTTGGAAAACCAACAACGAAAAGAATAAGCTTGTAGTGGGCTTATGGAAAACATCTCAAAACTATGAGGTGAAATTCGGCCACTAACGGAAACAATAGATTGGATTGATATCAACGAGGAGACGAGAAACTTATATCACCGGGAGGATAAATGAAGAACTTGGGTCATTTATAAGCACCATAAATAGCAGCAATCCTAGGGAAGCTTTAGGTGAAATATAACCCAAGATAAGTCCAACAAAGAGATTGATGGGTTGCAAAGGATCTCATGAATGAAGAGAAAATGATGGGTTTAAAATATCTCATTCTTAACAACTGTTGAATCATGACATACGAAGGGAAATTGTCAAGAATGACATAACACCATCTCAAAAGATAAGGTAGAAAGAATTTCAATTCGAAATGCAAGATGAAGAAAACTTGAACTCCTCAAATCAAAACATGTGTTGAACACCATGTTTATTTTAGAGTAAAGCTTGACGGATCTTAACTCCGAGAGGAATCTTGAAGAACAATTGAAGAATTAAAAGAATCCTTGACGAACCACCATGTAGAGCTTCCATGAAGAACTCCGGTAAACAAGGACGATAGAAAGAAAGAGAAGTTGAAAACACCAGGTGAAGCCTTGCGAAGATTTAGCTGGAGCTTCGCAATGAGATAAAGCGGAAAACTTGAAACTCTAGAAAAGAAATGATGAAGCATCTCGAACCGAGAAATGTGGCATGATGAACAACTCTGGAAAGAATTCATTAGATCACTTAGATGAAACAACAATAAGAATTACATTATGCGTATCCCTCACCAATTTAAATTGATGACAAGCAGCGGATTTGGCATACTACTTATTCCCATTGGAAAGGATTGATGAGAGATATAGCGCAGACTTGAATAAGGTCTTGATGGATCCACCGGTGGGGTTTGGAAAACAACGAATGAATTGATATGATAACGAAGGAAGAGAAATCTTGAACCGAACCACCGTAAGAATTGAAAATGAACGAAGAAAAGATAAAGAAACACCGGGAAGAATTAGAGAACGAATGGAGATACTTGAGGGAATTTAGATACATGAGAACGAAGAGATCACGAGCTGATTAGAGAACACTTGAACGATGCACCGGTAAGATTTGGAGAATGAGAGCTGAAAGCTGAGAATGAATAAACCCGCAATGATGGTCTTCAGAGAATCAAACTGAATAGACTCTTGAATTGCTCTGGATGGGTGAAAAGAATTCTCACAATCAAACACAATTATGAGAATGGCAACAAGCTAGAACCATGAATCTTTGGAAGAATGGGTAAGGATTTAAGAGGAACTCTTCTTCGGTCTTCAAATGTAGAGAATGACGATGAGAAACACCACCATGAATTGTTGAGGCACTCCGGAATGAGAATTAGAAAGGTTGAACCAAACGATGAAAAGAATTTGAAAGATCTTGGAGAAAAACATATGACTGATGACATTCATTCTTACATCAAACTTTGAAAAGAATTTGAGAATACCTCTGGAAAACTAGAAGAGTCGGGTAAGATCCTGGGAAAAGACCTGTGGGTTAGGGCCCACTCAAGAAACACCGTTGAACGATTTAAAAGAGAGAATGCTCCGGTTGAATTAAATGGCTTGAATGAGATAACAACCTCGAAATAACTTGAATGGATCGAGAATGTAACCGTGAATCTTCTGAGATATCTTCAGCACTCCGGAACAATTGAATAACGAGAAGTGGATGATTAAGAGGTGCACCGGCATGATAAAACATTTGAAACGAGGAAAGTATATGATCGACAAAGCTTGAATTGAATTCATCATAGAAGAAAAATAATGAAGAATGATGAACTTGAAGCTCCGTTAGGATCTTCCCGAGAATCACCGGATAAGAACATTGACGGAAAATAATGGAGAGGCTTCCCATCAATAAGATGGATACTTGAATTAGGAAATCTGAGTCCTTGAAGGAAAAGGGGGGGGGGGGGGGAAAAACAAAAACAACTTGGCACGGATGAAACAAACACCATTGAGAAGACTTAGAATTGATCTTGCAGATGGGGAGAATGATGGGATCATCTCGAAGAGAAGCGCACCGGTTGGAAAGAATTGACACGACAAACTTGATGATCAAGAACGATTAATACTCTCATAGAAATATGAGAGCATTGCTTAGGGAAGGTATGGAATCAAAACTTGACATTGAAGCAACTCGAATACCACAACTCAAAACAAAACAAAGGACTGGCTTGCAGAATAAGCTGGAACAAACATATGACAGACCCCATATCGTATCATGTGTATGTTGGAAATATTATTCTATGAGCTACTTGAATTCCCACTTATAAACTCCCGAAACTTTCTTGTTATGCAATCAGGTGTTGGGGATACAGGGGAAGCATAATATCTCACCCAAACTAACAATCCCTACATCCAGTTGTATCCATCCTTCAACACATAACCAAGAAACCTTCGGAAATCATGTACCTCAACCTTCGGAAAGTATCTGTTATACGAGTTATGTCAATACTCCCGAACTCCCGCCCCAGTACTGGGTGGCGTCGAGGTTATTTCACCAACAACTGCATAAAAGAGATTTTCGATGTCGGTGAACTCAGGTATTCCAGAACTGCAACGATAAAATTGTGACGACAACACCTCGGAGCTCAACTCCCCGGGACACTGCCACAACCCCTAAATGTCAGGAGGCACCAAGAACAATGTTCTCGTCACAAGAATATCGGAACGATTCCAAGATACCCGTGTGATCCTAAATTTTTTTCATGAAATTTGAGGAGAGAAGAGTCAAAACTTCTACGCCAGGAGGCCTCACCAGAGCGATGAAGGGACAGAGGAGTAAAAAGAATCATACTCTCCGATATATATAATCCTAAGACTCAAAACATTTTGTTCTAGACTCAACAACGTCAGCGATTCGATCAAGCAGGGGGCTCCTAAGTCGGGGATGGCTCTGATTACCAACTTGCAACACCCGGGAAGACCCGATCAGTCTTGGAATCCTGGTTACAAGACATTTCAACAATGGTAAAACAAGACCAGCAAAGCCGCCCGATGTGCCGACAAATCCCGATAGGAGTCGCACGTATCTCGTTCTCAGGGCACACCGGATGAGCACTCCGTACAACTAAAACCAACCCTCGAGTTTCCCCGAGGTGGCGCTGCAAAGGACTCTAGTTCGGACCAACACTCAGAGGAGCACTGGCCCGGGGGGTTTAAAATAAAGATCCCCCTCGGGCTCCGAAAACCCAAGGGAAAAAGGCTTAGGTTGTTAGGCAAATGTAAAACCAAGGTTGGGCCTTGCTGGAGGAGTTTTATTCAAAGCGAACTATCAAGGGGTTCCCATAACACCCAACCGCGTAAGGAACGCAAAATCAAGGAACATAACACCGGTATGACGGAAACTAGGGCGGCAAGAGTGGAACAAAACACCAGGCATAAGGCCGAGCCTTCCACCCTTTACTAAGTATATATAGATGCATTAATTAAAATAAGAGATATTGTGATATCCCAACATATCCATGTTCCAACATGGAACAATCTTCAACTTCACCTGCAACTAGCAACGCTATAAGAGGGGCTGAGCAAAAGTGATAACATAGCCAAACAACGGTTTGCTAGGAAAGGTGGGTTAGAGGCTTGACATGGCAATATGGGAGGCATGATATAACAAGTGGTAGGTAGCGCGACATAGCGATAGAACGAACAACTAGCAAGCAAAGATAGCAGTGATTTCGAGGGTATGGTCATCTTGCCTGAGATCCCGCAAGGAAGAAGAACGAGTCCATGAAGAAGACAAACAAACATAGTCAAACGGATCCTCACAACTCCGAAACGGAACCGAAGCTAACGAGATAAGCAAACCGGAAAGAAGCAAGAACATAGTAAACAACCATCACATGAACATGGCATGATGCACAACCAAGTATGATGCATGTCCGGTTTAATGAAGCATGGCATGGCAAAGTGCAACAAACAACACTACAAATTAAGTGGAGCTTAATATGCAACGAGTTGCATATTGACGAAACACCACATGACTTATTTAGTTCTCTCTCGTTTAGGTACCCATCAATATTAAATATTCTTAAACATGGCAAGGGGTGAAGCAAATGAAAACTACCTATCTAGGCAAGTTTAAATGAGGCCGGAACAACAAGCAACAAGTCCGGAAAAATCCTCATGAGCATATATTAGATTTGGTACTGTTCTGCCCTATACCCAATTTTAGAGTTGTTAAACATGCAAGAAGAGTGCACCATGTTAAACTAGGCATTTTTCCACCCCATTTACAAATAAAGTTTATTAAAATTGGAGTTACGGTTATTTAGTTATGAATTAAATCATTTTAACATGGCAATATGCAAAATGAACACAAACAACAAGTTTAACATTTTTAACATGGATGAAAGTAGCATATTATGAAACTAGATGAATTTCTAAGCATTTTTCATATATAAATCATTTTAATCCGATGCACCATTTGTGAGTTATTAAATGCATGAAACATGAGGGTTTTTCTGTAAAACTGCTGTCTCTGGAAAAATAGCTAAACTCATAGAACTGGGAAAAAATATGGTACGGGCCGCATTTGTTCTCACCATGGGCCTTGCCCAGAACTATGGAGAGGTAGCCAGGAGGGGCGCGCTGGGCTGGCGCGGTGCAGTAGAGGAGCGGCTGGGCCTGGCTGGAGCGATGGGCCGACCCACGCGCGGTAAACGGGCAGGTGCGGACCGGGGACCTCCCGATCGAGTGCGGCGGCGGCGACTCTGGCGCTCCGGTGAGCAGGTGGCGGCGGGGACGAGCGAAGGGCGTCGGAGGACGACGGATCCGGAGGTCGTGGCTCCGTTTCCGGGCGAATCTAGCGGCGGGAGGTGAGGGCGGCGCCGAGGGAGCTCCGGCTCCGGCGAACTCCCATGGCGGCGGCGGTTCCTGCAGGGAGGCGGCACTGGTGAGGAGGAGAGAGAGAGAAACGGAGGGAGAAGAAAGGAGAGGGGGCGCGGGGCACTGTCATGGGTCGGAGGTGCTCGTCGGCGGCGAGGCTCCGGTGGCCAGCGAGTGCAAGATGGTGGCGATGGAGATCGGGCGCTGTCCGATCCAGGCGAGGGAGGTTGGAGGGGCTCGGGATGAGCGGGATCCGGCGGTGGGCCACTTCAGGCCGGGCGGGCTGCGGCTGGGCCTGGCGGGCCGCGGTGCGGTGGAGGGCACGGGGAGGCGACGTGGCGGCTTGCCACTGGCCACGGGCGGTGCTGGGTGGCGGCGCAGCCAATGGCTACGCGCCAAGTGGCGGGGATGAGGTGGAGGGCGCCGGAAAACAAGGGGGATGGTGGCGGCGGCTGGTTAGGATGGCATGGGAAACGAGGGAGGAGAGGGATGACCAGATTTGGAAGGGGGAGGTGGTTTAAATAGGCAGGTTTAGGGTTAGGGGGATTTTGGAGCGTTTCGGAGCACCCGATCACGATCCGACGGTTCCGATCAAGAGGAGGGGTTTAACTGGGTTAGGTGGGCTTAGAGAAGAGAAGAGAAGAGAGAGAGGCCCGGCGACTGTTTCGGAGACCGAAATGTGCGACGATAGACCGACTATATTACCGCTATAGTTATCCGTTGGGGCATCAAACGAACTCCGAATGCGATGAAACTTGGCAGGCGGCCTACCTACACTATAATAAGACCGCACGCCAACTTTCAACCCATTCCGAGAACATTTTCCGGCCACTTATAAAATAATATTTCGGACATGCCGCGAGCGCGTGCAAGTGTATCTGGGCTCAGAACAGACAACAGACGGAACTGGGGAAACCCGGACGGATGCAAGTTTTGAAAACATGATGATGCAATGCACATGATGACATGGCAAGAAGCAACACGCACGCAAAAGACATGGCAACAACGCGCTTAACTGGAAGACACCCGATGCAACGGTCTCGGGGCGTCACAACCCGTTGTATGTGAACGTAGAGCTTATCGCACCCGATCATCGCGTGGTGTCTCGGCATGACAAATTGTCGCAACGGTGCATACTCAGTGAGAACACTTATACCTTGAAATTTAGTGAGAGATCATCTTATAATGCTATCGCCGAACTAAGCAAAATAAGATGCATAAAGGATAAACATCACATGTAATCAAAAATGTGACATGATATGGCCATGATCATCTTGCACCTTTGATCTCCATCTCCAAAGTACCTTCATGATCTCTATCGTCACCGGCATGACACCATGATCTCCATCATCTTGATCTCTATCAACATGTCATCACATGGCCGTCTCGCCAACTATTGCTATTGTAACTATTGCTATCGCATAGCAATAAAGTAAAGCAATTATTTGGTGCTTGCATCTTATGCAATAAAGAGACAACCATAAGGCTTCTGCCAGTTGCCGATAACTTCAACAAAAACATGATCATCTCATACAACAACTTATATCTCATCACGTCTTGACCATATCATATCACAACAAGCCCTGCAAAAACAAGTTAGATGTCCTCTACTTTGTTGTTGCAAGTTTTACGTGGCTGCTACGGGCTGAGCGAGAACCGTTCTTACCTACGCATCAAAAACCACAATGTGGTATAGTGATTGTTTTTTGATCTTCAGAAAGAACCTTGTTCATTGAATCCAAATCAACTGAAGTTGGAGAAACAGACACCCACTAGCCATCTGTGTGCGAAGCACGTCAATAGAACCAGTCTCGCGTAAGCGTAAGCGTAATGTCGGTCTAGGCCGCTTCATCCAGCAATACCGCTGAATCAAGAATCAACTAGTGACGGCAAGCAATATGTATATACCCACGCCCACAACTCCTTTGTGTTCTACTCGTGCATATAACATCTACGCATAGAACTGGCTCTAATACCACTGTTGGGGAACGTGGTAATTTCAAAAAAATCCTACGCACACGCAAGATCATGGTGATTCATAGCAACGAGAGGGGAGAGTATCGTCTACGTACCCTCGTAGACCGTAAGCGGAAGCGTTATGGCAACACGGTTGATGTAGTCGTACGTCTTCACGATCGACCGATCTAGCACCCAAGGTACGACACCTCCGTGATCTACACACATTCATCTCGGTGACGTCCCGCGAACTCACGATCCAGTAGAGCTTCGAGGGAGAGTTTCGTCAGCACGACGGCGTGATGACGGTGATGATGATGCTACTGGAACAAGGCTTCGCCTAAGCACCACTACGATATAACCGAGGTGGATTATGGTGGAGGGGGGCACCGCACATGGCTAAAAGATCAATGATGAACTTGTGTGTCCATGGGGTGCCCCCTTCCCACGTATATAAAGGAGTGGAGGAGGGGGAGGGCCGACCCTCTCTATGGCGTGCCCTAGGGGAGTCCTACTCCCTTTGGGAGTAGGATTCCCCCCTTCCAAGTAGGAGTAGGAGAGGAGGAAGGAAATGGGGGCCGACCCCCTCCCAATTCGGATTGGGCTTGGGGGCCGTGCCTCCATCTTTTCCCTTTCCCTTTCCTCTATTCCACTAAGGCCCAATAAGGCCCATATACTGGTAACCTCCCGGTACTCCGGAAAAATGCCTGAACCACTCGGAACCATTCCGATGTCCAAACATAGGCTTCCAATATATCGATCTTTATGTCTTGACCATTTCGAGACTCCTCGTGATGCCCGTGATCACATCCGGAACTCCGAACAATCTTTGGTTCATCAAAACACATAAACTCATACTCCCTCTGCTCCTTGATATAAGGTGTATAGATTTTTGAGAAAAAGTTCGTAATATAAGGTGTATTGTGTTGCACCACTCGTTTGGATAATTATTTTAGGGATTTGATTACATTTCCTCATATGAGGCAAGCTCCTCTATTTTCTCATGTCAATTAGTCAGGTATAATCTCGCCCAAAACGTGTGAAAATTTCCCTCCATGTGCGTTCTTTAATTTCTGTGCCAAAACTATACACCCTATATTTAGGAATGGATACCGATCATCACCGAATGTTAAGCATGCGGACCCTACGGGTTCGAGAACTATGTAGACATGACTGAGACTCACTTCCGGTCAATAACCAATAGCGGAACCTGGATTCTCATATTGGTTCCTACATATTCTACGAAGATCTTTATCATTCAAACCGCATAACAACATACGTTGTTCCCTTTGTCATCGGTATGTTACTTGCCCGAGATTCGATCGTCGGTATCTCAATACCTAGTTCAATATCGTTACCAGAAAGTCTCTTTACTCGTTCCGTAATGCATCATCCCGCAACTAACTCATTAGTCACAATGCTTGCAAGGCTTATAGTGATGTGCTTTACCGAGAGGGCCCAGAGATACCTCTCCGATACTCGGAGTGACAAATCCTAATGTCGATCTATGCCAACTCAACAAACACCATTGGAGACACCTGTAGAGCACCTTTATAATCACCAGTTACGTTGTGACGTTTGGTAGCACACAAAGTGTTCCTCCGGTATTCGGGAGTTGCATGATCTCATAGTCATAGGAACATGTATAAGTTATGGAGAAAGCAATAGCAACAAACTAAACGATCATCGTGTTAAGATAACGGATGGGTCAAGTCAATCACATCATTCTCTAATGATGTGATCCCGTTAATCAAATGACAACTCATGTCTATGGTTAGGAAACATAACCATCATTGATTCAACGAGCTAGTCAAGTAGAGGCAAACTAGTGACACTCTGTTTGTCTATGTATTCACACATGTACTAAGTTTCCCGTTAATACAATTCTAGCATGAATAATAAACATTTATCATGATATAAGGAAATATAAATAACAACTTTATTATTGCCTCTATGGCATATTTCCTTCACAATCTGGTTAGGGCATTTTGGGTACGATGAACTTTGTTATTATGCTTATGATATGTTGCTTCTATTTTTGCCAAGTCCGTCTCTTTCTGTTGCTCAACTATATATGTTGCATATCATCGACTCATGTGACGATGTAGGTGCATAGATCATCGATGACGAACACGTGCAATGCCAGGAGTATACGACGAGTGTCCGGAGTGTCAGGCCCAGGTGTATCGGTTTCCGATTTCCGAGCGATAGCCAATAGTTAGTTTAGGTTCACGCTAATGCGTGAGAGGGGTACAAACTCATGTACTGCATAGCTCTTCTTGCGTATATCATTGTTTAGATGGATGACGATGTAGTTGCAAGTAATCGAGACTTGTATCGCTATTTTTGAGATGATGACGAGAGACCACTTTGTGTTGGATGATGATTATGATGATGACATGATTTGATGCTATGATTACATTTGTATGTGTATGATATGCTAAAGATTATTGTATAAAGCCTGTTCAAATACAAAACAAATATGCAGGAAAAACAAAAACTAATAAAACTAACAATAGCGAGGGGAATAAAGTTGGCAGCAACGCGCTTTTACCAGTAGCGTGTCCAAGTTAAAAGCGCTGTAGCTATTAGCAGTAGCGTGTCGAACTAAAGCTCACTGCTGCTAGCCATGTATAGCAGTAGCGCCGTATTAATAGTGTGGGACCCCGTGCTACTGATACACCAAATATCCGCACTACTGCAGGCTTTTCCCTAGTACTGTCAACCTACTACACCTATTGAAAATATTGAATATGAAATTCCTTTGGGTATGATAGGACAACTTCTAACTAATCCTTATGCAGGAGATGGAACCGAACATACTGATATGCACTTGATATATGTGGAACAAATTTGTGGATTGTTTAAGGTTGCAGGTTTACCTGGAGATGAAGTTAAAAAGAAGGTTTTCCCTTTATCTTTGAAGGTAAAAGCATTAGCATGGTATAGGATATGTGATGATATTGGATCTTGGAACTGGAATCGATTGAAATTGGAATTTCACCAAAAAAATTATCCTTTGCATCAAGTTCATCGTGATCGGAATTACATATATAATTTTTGGCCTCATGAAGGAGAAAGTACCGCTCTAGCTTGGGGGAGGCTTAAGTCAATGTTATGCTTAGCAAGCAATTTACAAAAAGCACCATGAATAAAGTGTGAACCACCATCAGTCATTAAATATCTAGGGACTCCAAACCTTGGGAAAATAACTTCTTTAAGCATTTTAATAGAAGTTTTATGATCAACACTACTAGTTGGAATAGCATCTACCCACTTAGTAACGTAATCAAAAGCAACTAAAATATGAGTATACCCATTAGAGGATGGAAAAGGTCCCATAGAATCAAACCCTCAAACATAAAATGGTTCGATAACAAGTGAATAGTTCATAGGCATTTCCTGACGTCTACTAATATTACCAATTCTTTTACATTCATCACAAGACAAGACAAACTTGCGGGCATCTTCAAAAAGAGTAAGCCAACAAAAACAAGATTGTAATACCTTGTGTGCAGTTCTGTCTCCAGCATGGTGTCCTCCGTAAGCCTCGGAGTGACACTTGCGTAGGATTTGTTCATGTTCATGCTCAGGTACACAATGTCTAATTATACCATCTACTCCTTCTTTATAAAGGTACGGGTCATCCCAAAAGTAATGTCTTAAATCATAGAAAAAACTTTTTATTTTGTTGGTATGTGAAACTAGGTGGTATAAATTTATTAGCAATGTAATTAGCATAGTCAACATACCATGGAGTACTACGAGAAGCATTTATGACAGCTAGTTTTTCATCAGGAAAGCTATCATCAATAGGTAGTGGGTCATCAAGAATATTTTCTAACCTAGATAAGTTATCTGCTACGGGGTTTTCAGCCCCTTTCCTATCAGTAACTGATAATCCCCAAGTGCAAGGAATCATCATAGCAATTTCTAAAGATGGAAGTGATAAGTATGGAGTGTCGAACCCACAAGGAGCTGAAGGTAAGATCAATATTCTCTCAAGTCCTATCTGCCACCGATATAACTCTACGTACACCGAGTGTCTGCTTTCATCTAGAAACGAGAAATAAAACTACATTATGGGTATAAAGTGGATATCTTTGCATGATATCGGAGAGCTAAAATATAAAAATAGGTGTTGTTATCATAAAGTTAGAATATGTCACACTATATTGCAAAAAATGAGTGTGGAATAATGATGGATTGGTGTGCGGAATTATCCTAGGCAATTGTTAACAATATCGGTAATCATTATTGTAATTCTATATGAGGGAGTGGCATAAGCTAACATACTTTCTCTACTTGGATCATATGCACTTATGATTGGAACTCTAGGAAGCATCCACAACTACTAAAGATCATTAAGGTAAAACCCAACCATAGCATTAAAGTATCAAGTCCTCTTTACTCCCATACGCAACAACCCCCTTACTCGGGTTTAAGCTTTTGTCACTCTAGCAACCCACCATAAGAGAATCATGAATGCATTGCAACACCCTACAGTGGGAATCCCTCACGTGTGTGCGGCACGAAGGGCTCCATAGGACAACACCAATATAAAACATACAACTCAAACCAGTCCAGATCATCAATCAGCCCAAAAGACAAAAGAAATCTACTCAAAACATCATAGGATGGCAACACATCATTGGATCTTAATATGTGGCATAAAGAACCATGTTCAGGTAGGGGATTATAGAGGGTTGCGGTAGAGTGGACCGCTTAAAAGAGATGAGGAAGGTGATAGAGATGGTGATGTTGATGAAGACGATCACCGCAGCGATGGTTCCCCTGGTGGCACTCCAGAGCTATCAAGAGAGAGGGGGAGAGAGTCTCCCCCTTGTGCTTCCTCCTCCATGGCCTCCCCCTATATGGGGAGAGGTTCTCCCTCTGGTCCTTGGCCTCCATGGTGATGATGGCTCCCTCTGGGTTCCTCCTCCATGGCCTCCAGTGATGATGGCGCCCTTTGGCAGGGTGCTGAAGAGGGCCTAGATTGATTTTTCGTGGGTATAGAGGCTTGCAGCGGCGAAACTTCTCATCTAGGGTTCTTTTTAGAGGTTTGGGTATTTATAAGAATTTCTGACATTGGTATCATGTCAAGGGGGTGTCCGAGGGGCCCATAAGTCGGGAGCACCCTCTCTGGGGGGTAGGGCGCGCCCTGGCGGCTTGTGGCCACCTCGATCACTTCCTGGCCTAGCTCTGGTGCTTCGGGAGTCTCTTTTTGCCCATAAAAAACTCACCGTAAATTTTCAGCCCATTCCGAGAACTTTTATTTCTGCACAAAAAACGACACCACGGTAGTTCTGCTGAAAACAACGTCAGTTTGGGTTAGTTTTAATCAAATCGTACCAAAACCATATAAAATTGTTGTAAACATGACTTATAAGTCCATTTTGCATCATGTTTTTATATCGATATTATTGCATTATGGGTTGTTATTACACATTATATCATAATACTTATGCCTTTTCTCTCTTATTTTTCAAGGTTTACATGAAGAGGGAGAATGCCGACAGCTGGAATTCTCGACTGGAAAAGGAGCAAATATTAGAGACCTATTCTGCACAACTCCAAAAGTCCTGAAACTTCACGTAGAATTATTTTGGAATATATAAAAAATATTGGGCGAAGAAAGCACCAGAGGGGGGCCACTTGCCATCCACAAGGGTGGGGGCCCGCCCTACCCCCTGGGCGCGTCCCCCTGCATTGTGGGCCACCTGGCAGGCCCCTGATGCCCATATTCTACTATATGGTGTGTTTTGACCTGGAAAAAGTCAGAGGAAGCTTTCGTGACAAAGCGCCGCCGTCTCGAGGCGGACCTAGGGCAGAACCAATCTAGGTCTGCGACGGAGTTGTTCTGCCAGGGAAACTTCCCTCCCGGAGGGGGAAATCAAAGCCATCATCATCACCAAGGATCCTCTCATCGAGAGGGGGGGGGGTCAATCTCCATCAACATCTTCACCAGCACCATCTCCTCTCAAACCCTAGTTCATCTCTTGTATGCGATCTTTGTCTCAAAACCTCAGATTGGTACCTGTGGGTTGCTAGTAGTGTTGATTACTCCTTGTAGTTGATGCTAGTTGGTTTATTCGGTGGAAGATCATATGTTCATATCCTTAATGATAATTAATACTCCTCTGATTTTGAACATGAATATGCTTTGTGAGTAGTTACGTTTGTTCCTGAGGACATGGGAGAAGTCTTGTTATAAGTAATCATGTGAATTTGGTATTCATTCGATATTTTGATGAGATGTATGTTGTCTTTCCTTTAGTGGTGTTATGTGAATGTCGACCACATGACACTTCACCTTGATTTGGGCCTAGGGGAAGGCATTGGGAAGTAATAAGTAGATGATGGGTTGCTAGAGTGACAAAAGCTTAAACCCTAGTTTACGCGTTGCTTCGTAAGGGGCTGATTTGGATCCATATGTTTCATGTTATGGTTAGATTTATCTTAATTCTTCTTTCATAGTGCAGATGCTTGCGAGAGGGGTTAATAATAAGTGGGAGGCTTGTCCAAGGAATGGCAGCACCCAAGCACTGGTCCACCCACATACCAAATTATCAACGTAACGAACGCGAATCATATGAACATGATGAAAACTAGCTTGACAACAATTCCCATGTGTCCTCGGGAGCACTTTGCTTTATATAAGAGTTCGTACAGGCTTGTCCTTTGCTACAAAAAGGATTGGGCCACCTTGCTGCACCTTAGTTACTTTTGTTACTTGTTACCTGTTATGAATTATCTTATCACACAACTATCTGTTACCGATAATTTCAGTGCTTCCAGAGAATACCTTGCTGAAAACCGCTTGTCATTTCCTTCTGCTCCTCGTTGGGTTCGACACTCTTACTTATCTAAAGGACTACGATAGATCCCCTATACTTGTGGGTTATCAAGACTCTTTTCTGGCGCCATTGTCGAGGAGTGAAGCGCCTTTGGTAAGTGGAATTTGGTAAGGAAACATTTGTATAGTGTGTTGAAATTTACTGTCACTTGTTACTATGGAAAATAATCCTTTGAGGGGTTTGTTCGGGGTATCTTCACCCCGACCAGATGAGCAAAGAGTTGCCCCTCAGCCTACTACACCTACTTAAAATGTTTATTATGAAATTCCTTCAGGTATGATAGAGAAACTGCTAGCTAATCCTTATGTAGGAGATGGAACATTACATCCTGATATGCACCCAATCTATGTGGATGAAGTTTGTGGATTATTTAAGCTTGCAGGTTTGCCCGAGGATGAAATCAAGAAGAAGGTCTTCCCTTTATCTTTGAAGGAGAAGGAATTGACATGGTATAGGCTATGTGATGATATTGGATCTTGGAACTAGAACTGATTGAAATTGGAATTTCATCAGAAGTTTTATCCTATTTATCTAGTTCATCGTGATCGGAATTATATTTATAATTTTGGCCTCATGAAGGAGAAAGTATCGCTCAAGCTTGGGGGAGGCTTAAGTAAATGTTATATTTATGCCCCAATCATGATCTCTCAAGAGAAATTATTATTCAGAATTTTTATGCTCGGCTTTCTCGTAATGATCAATCAATGCTTGATACTTCTTGTACTAGTTCTTTTATGAAGAAAGATATTGAATGCAAATGGGATTTATTGGAAATAATTAAACACAACTATGAAGATTGGGAACTCGACGAAGGTAAGGAGTCAGGTATAAACCTTAAGTTTGATTGTGTTAAATCTTTTATGGATACCGATGCTTTTCATGATTTTAGCACTAAATATGGACTTGACTCTAGGATAGTAGCTTGTTTCTGTTAATCTTTCGCTACTCGTGTTGATCTCCCTAAGGAGAAGTGGTTTAAATATTATCCTCCCATTGAAGTGAAAGTAGTAGATCCGTTTAAAGTTGAAGAAGAAACTATTACTTATAATGTTGATCCTATTGTTCCTACTGCTTATATTGAGAAACCACCTTTTCCTGTTAGAATAAAGGATCATGCCAAAGCTTCAACTGTGGTTTGTAAGAGTTATACTAGAACACCTACACCCCCTGAACAAATTAAAGTTGAGCCTAGTATTGCTATGGTTAAAGATCTCTTGGTTGATAATATTGACGGGCATGTTATTTATTTTTGTGATGAAGCTGCTAGAATTGCTAAACATGATATTAAAGATAAATATAGACATGTTGTTGGCATGCTTGTTGTTTCTGTTAAAATAGGAGATCATTGTTATCATGGCTTATGTGATGGGGGTGCTAGTGTGAGTGCAATTCATTTTTCCTTATTTCAAGAAATTATGAACGCTATTACACCTCCTGAGATAGAAGATATTGATGTTACTATTAAGCTTGCCAATAGAGATACTATATCACCAATTGGGATTGTTAGAGATGTTGAAGTCTTGTGCGGGAAAATAAAATATCCTACTAATTTTCTTGTTCTTGCTTCCCCACAAGATGACTTTTGTCCCATCATATTTGGTAGACCTTTCTTGAATACTGTTAATGCTAAGATAGATTGCGAGAAAAATATTGTTATTGTTGGTTTAGGGGATATGTTTCATGATTTTAATTTTTCTAAATTTCATAGACAACCCCAAGATAAAGAATTTCCTAGTAAAGATGAAATTATTGGTCTTGCTTCTATTGCTGTGCCTCCTACTGATCCTTTAGAACAATATTTTCTAGACCATGAAAATGATATGTTTATGAATGAAAGAAAGGAATTATATGAAATATTATTTAATCAAGGGCCTATTTTGAAACATAATTTTCCTATTGAAATCCTTGGAGATCCTACTCCACCCAAGGGTGATCCCGTGTTTGAGCTTAAACAATTACCTGATACTTTGAAATATGCTTATCTTGATGAAAAGAAGATATATCCTGTTATTATTAGTGCTAACCTTTCAGAGCATGAAGAAAAGAAATTATTGAAAACTCTGAAGAAGCACCGTGACGCTATTGGATATACTCTTGATGATCTTAAGGGCATTAGTCCCACTCTATGTCAGCACAAAATTAAATTGGAGCCTGATGCTAAACCAGTTGTTAATCATCAACGACGGTTAAATCCTAAGATGAAAGAAGTGGTAAGAAGTGAAATACTAAAGCTCCTAGAGGCAGGGATAACTTATCCTATTGCTGATAGTAGATGGGTAAGTCATGTTCATTGTGTCCCTAAGAAGGGATGTATTACTGTTGTTCCTAATGATAAGAATTAATTGATCCCACAAAGAATTGTTACAAGCTATAGAATCGTAATTGATTTTCGCAAATTAAATAAAGCTACTAGAAAGGATCTTTACCCTCTGCCTTTTATTGATCAAATGCTAGAAAGATTATCCAAACATACACATTTTTGCTTTCTAGATGGTTATTCTGGTTTATCTCAAATACCTGCATCAAAAGAGGACCAAGAAAAGACCACTTTTACTTGCCCTTTCAGTACTTTTGCTTATAGACGTATGCCTTTTGGTTTATGTAATGCACACACTACCTTTCAAAGATGCATGACTGCTATATTCTCTAACTTTTATGAAAAGATTGTTGAGGTTTTCATGGATGATTTCTCCGTTTATGGAACCTCTTTTGATGATTGCCTAAGCAACCTTGATCGAGTTTTGCAGAGATGTGAAGAAACTAACCCTGTCTTGAATTGGGATAAGTGCCACTTTATGGTTAATGACGGTATCGTCTTGGGGCATAAAATTTGTGAAAGAGGTATTGAAGTTGATAAAGCTAAAGTAGATGCTATTGAAAAGATGTTGTGTCCTAAAAATATCAAAGGTATAAGAAGTTTCCTTGGTCATGCTAGTTTCTATAGGAGGTTTATTAAAGACTTCTCTAAAATTTCTAGGCCTCTCACTAATCTCTTGCAAAAAGATGTTCCTTTTGTTTTTGATGATGATTGTGTAGAAGCATTTGAAATACTTAAGAAAGCCTTGATTTCTGCACCTATTGTTCAACCACCTGATTGGAATTTACCCTTTAAAATTATGCTAGTGATTATGCTGTTGGTGTTGTTCTAGGGCGAAGAGTTGATAAGAAGTTGAATGTTATTCATTATGCTAGTAAAACTCTAGATAGTGCCCAGAGAAATTATGCTACTACTGAAAAAGAATTTTTAGCAGTTGTTTTTGCTTGTGATAAGTTCAGATCTTATATTGTTGATTCCAAAGTAACTGTTCACACTGATCATGCTGCTATTAAATACCTTATGGAAAAGAAAGATGCTAAACATAGACTTATTAGATGGGTTCTCTTGCTACAAGAATTTGATTTGCATATTATTGATAGAAAGGGAGCTGAGAACCCTGTTGTGGACAACTTGTCTAGGTTAGAAAATGTTCTTGATGACCCACTGCCTATTGATGATAGCTTTCCTGATGTGCAATTAGCTATCATAAATGCTTCTCATTATACTCCTTTGTATGTTGATTATGCTAATTATATTGTTGCTAAATTTATACCACCTAGTTTCACATACCAGCAAAAGAAAATGTTTTTCTATGATTTAAGACATTACTTTTGGGATGACCCACACCTTTATAAAGAAGGAGTAGATGGTGTTACATAACGTTTTGTACCTGAGCATGAACAGGAACATATCCTACGTAAGTGCCGCTCTGAGGCCTAAGGAGGACACCACGCTGGAGATAGAACTGCACACAAGGTATTACAATCTGGTTTTTATTGGCCTACTCTCTTCAAATATGCTCGTAAGTATGTCTTGTCTTGTGATGAATGTCAATGAATCGGTAATATTAGTAGACATCAGGAAATGCCTATGAATTATTCGCTTGTTATTGAACCATTTGATGTTTGGGGCTTTGATTATATGGGACCTTTTCCTTCCTCTAATGGGTATACACATATTAAAGTTGTTGTTGATTACGTTACCAAGTGGGTAGAAGCTATTCCAACTAGTAGTGTTGATCATAACACTTCTATTAAGATGCTTAAATAAGTTAATTTTTCCGAGGTTTGGAGTCCCTATATATTTAATGACTGGTGGTTGCTACCTCTTGAGCACTGCGTTGGTTTTCCCTTGAAGAGGAAAGGATGATGCAGCAAAGTAGCGTAAGTATTTACCTCAGTTTTTGAGAACCAAGGTACCAATCCAGTAGGAGGCCGCGCACAAGTCCCTCGCACCTACACAAACATATAAATCCTTGCAACCAACGCGATAAGGGGTTGTCAATCCCTACACAGTCACTTACGAGAGTGAGATCTGATAGATATGATAGGTTATTTTTTTGGTATTTTTATGATAAAGAGAAATAAAAGATGCAAAGTAAAATAAATGGCAAAGGAAATAACTAAGTATTGGAAGATTAATATGATGGAAGATAGACCAGGGGGCCATAGGTTTCACTAGTGGCTTCTCTCAAGAGCATAAGTATTTACGGTGGGTGAACAAATTACTGTTGAGCAATTGACAGAATTGAGCATAGTTATGAGAATATCTAGGCATGATCATGTATATAGGCATCACGTCCGAGACAAGTAGACCGACTCCTGCCTGCATCTACTACTATTACTCCACACGTCGACCGCTATCCAGCATGCATCTAGAGTATTAAGTTCAAGAGAACAGAGTAACGCTTTAAGCAAGATGACATGATGTAGAGGGATAAACTCATGCAATATGATGTAAACCCCATCTTGTTATCCTCGATGGCAACAATACAATACGTGCCTTGGTGCCCCTACTGTCACTAGGAAAGGACACCGCAAGATTGAACCCAAAGCTAAGCACTTCTCCCATTGCAAGAAAGATCAATCTAGTAGGCCAAACCAAACTGATAATTCGAAGAGACTTGCAAAGATAACCAATCATACATAAAAGAATTCAGAGAAGATTCAAATATTGTTCATAGATAAACTTGATCATAAACCCACAATTCATCGGTCTCAACAAACACACCGCAAAAGAAGATTACATCGAATAGATCTCCACAAGAGTGGGGGAGAACTTTGTATTGATATCCAAAAAGAGAGAAGAAGCCATCTAGCTAATAACTATGGACCCGTAGGTCTGAAGTAAACTACTCACACTTCATCGGAGAGGCTATGGTGTTGATGTAGAAGCCCTCCGTGATCGATGCCCCCTCCGGCGGAGCTCCGGAAAAGGCCCCAAGATGGGATCTCGTGGATACAGAAAGTTACGGCAGTGGAATTAGGGTTTTGGCTCCGTATCTGGTAGTTTGGGGGTACGTAGGTATATATAGGAGGAAGGAGTACGTCGGTGGAGCAACAGGGGGCCCACGAGGGTGGAGGGCGTGCCTGGGGGGGTAGGCGCGCCCCCCTACCTTGTGCCTTCCTCGTTGATTGCTTGACGTAGGGTCCAAGTCCTCTGGATCATGTTCGTTCCGAAAATCATGTTCCCAAAGGTTTCATTCCGTTTGGACTCCGTTTGATATTCTTTTTCTGCGAAACCCTAAAATAGGCAAAAACAACAATTCTGGGCTGGGCCTCCGGTTAATAGGTTAGTCCCAAAAATAATATAAAAGTGTATAATAAAGCCTAATAATGTCCAAAACAGAATATAATATAGCATGGAACAATAAAAAATTATAGATACGTTAGAGACGTATCAAGCATCCCCAAGCTTAATTCCTGCTCGTCCTCTAGTAGGTAAATGATAAAAACAGAATTTTTGATGTGGAATGCTACTTGGCATAATTTCAATGTAATTCTTCTTAATTGTGGTATGAATATTCAGATCCAAAAGATTCAAGACAAAAGTTCAATATTGACATAGAAATAATAATACTTCAAGCATACTAACTAAGCAATTATGTCTCTTCAAAATAACATGGCCAAAGAAAGTTAACCCTACAAAATCATATAGTCTGGCTATGCTCTATGTTCACCACACAAAGTATTTAAATCATGCACAACCCCGATGACAAGCCAAGCAATTGTGTCATACTTTTGGTGTTCACAAACTTTTTCAATCTTCACGCAATACATAAGCGTGAGCCATGGACATAACACTTTAGGTGGAATAGAATGGTGGCTGTGGAGGTGTAGGATCTAGAAGTAGATGTGTCTAGAGGGGGGTGATTAGACACTTAATGCTAAAGTTGCAATTTTTAAGCTTTTTTGGTTTAAGTGGAGTTTAGGCACAATTTCAACATACACAATACATATCAAGCAAGCATGCAAAGAGTATATGAGCAGCGGAATATAAAGCATGCAACTTGCAAGAATGTAAGGGAAAGGGTTTGGAGAGTTCAAACGCAATTGGAGACACGGATGTTTTTCCCGTGGTTCGGATAGGTGGTGCTATCCTACATCCACGTTGATGGAGACTTCAACCCACAAAGGGTAACGGTTGCACGAGTCCACAAAGGGCTCCACCCACAAAGGGTAACGGTTGCGCGAGTCCACAAAGGGCTCCACCCACAAAGGGTCCACGAAGAAGCAACCAGCCACAAAGGGTCCACGAAGAAGCAACCTTGTCTATCCCACCATGGCCATCACCCACACAGGACTTGCCTCACTAGCGGTAGATCTTCACGAAGTAGGCGATCTCCTTGCCCTTACAAACTCCTTGGTTCAACTCCACAATCTTGTCGGAGGCTCCCAAGTGACACCTAGCAAATCTAGGAGACACCACTCTCCAAGAAGTAACAAATGGTGTGTAGGTAATGAACTCCTTGCTCTTGTGCTTCAAATGATAGTCTCCCCAACACTCAACTCTCTCTCATTGGATTTGGATTTTGTGGAAAGAAGATTTGAGTGGAAAGCAACTTGGGAAGGCTAGAGATCAAGATTCATATGGTAGGAATGGAATATCTTGGTCTCAACACATGAGTAGGTGGTTCTCTCTCAGAAATAGGATGCTGGAAGTGTAGGCTTAGTCTGATGGCTCTCTCCACGAATGAAGAGGAGGTGGAGGGGTATATATAGCCTCCACACAAAATCCAACCGTTACACACAGTTTTCCAATCTCGGTGGGACCGAATCAACAAACTCGGTCGGACCGAAAAGGTAAACGTAGTGACCGTTAGAGATTTCGGTGGGACCAACTGGATCAACTCGGTGGGACCGATGTGCTAGGGTTAGGGTAAATCCAAAACTCGGTTTGACCGATTACTCAAACTCGGTGGGACCGATTTGGGTAATAAGTGAAACTGAGATTTGGCCAAGCAAACTCGGTGGGACCGATTGCATATCTCGGTGGGACCGAGAATATTGCAATGGGTAACAGAGAGTTTGCAAGCCCATCTCGGTGAGACCGAGATCCCATCGGTGAGACCGAACTGATTAGGGTTTGGCAGTGGCTTATGACAAGTGAAACTCGGTGGCGCCGGATAGGAAGAATCGGTAGGACCGAGTTTGGCTTAGGGTTTAGGTCATATGTGGAAGTGGGAAAGTAGTTGAGGGTTTTGGAGCATATTACTAAGCACATGAAGCAAGAGGCTCATTAAGCAACACCTCATCCCTCCTTGATAGTATTGGCTTTTCCTATGGACTCAATGTGATCTTGGATCACTAAAATGTAAAATGAGGAGTCTTGAGCTTGAAGCTTTAGCCAATCCTTTGTCCTTAGCATCTTGAAGGAGTTCCCACAACCTTTAGTCCATGCCACTCCATTGTTGAACTTATCTGAAACATGCTAGATAGAAATGTTAGTCCAACAAGAGATATGTTGTCATCAATTATCAAAACCACCTAGGGAGCACTTGTGCTTTCAATCTCCCCCTTTTTGGTAATTGATGGCAACGTACATCAAAGCTTTAGATAAAGATATAAAGAACAACAAGTAAAGCTTTGGAAGGACATGTAACAAGCATATGCTCCCCCTACATGTATGCACTCATGTAAATATGAAATATAGAGGCATGTGAGAGCATAACCATGACAGAGTAGGCAATGTGTTACATGTATCTTGGCCATATGCATCAGAGCAAAAGATTATCAAGGAAAATACCTTCATGCTCATGAGTCCTTCTTGCAAACAGTATGTACATACAAGAACTCCTCATACTCATGATTTTGATGCATATACTTACCTTGTGGTCTTGAGTTGGCTTAGGATGGAATGAACCTGCACAAACAAGGTTAGATAACACAGGTACATCCACTAGCCAGAGTAAACAAAAGAAACCACAAGAATACCAAGACTGGGATGACATGTAGAGAGTGAGTACAAGGTACCACATTGGATTTAACATGTCCCCAAGAGTAAAGATATGCAATGAATTTGACGGATTTCTTTCCCTTAGGTATCTTGATCCCCCTGAATCTTACATGGGATATTGGGAGAAGATAGGGAACAAAAAATCAGAGCTGAAAGATACAAATGGATAGAACTTAATGCAAATACATATGAACATGTCTTTCCCCCAAAAAGACATGTGGCATCTCTCCTCTTGAACATCAAGCATCTGGCATCCTTGAGTATTCTCTCCCCCTGGAGATTTCTTTCTCCCCATTAATATTTGGGATCCTTGAGTATTCTCTCCCCCTTAGTACTTTCTCCTTTGTAGGTGATAAGCTTTTGATGTGATCTCTCTCTCCCTGATGATAAGCTTTGATGTGATCTCTCTCTCCCCCTTTGGCATCAATTTCCAAGAAGGTTTTTCCTGGAATCCGTCGAATAGGTTTGGTCCTTGAGATTCAGCACAAAGCAATGAATAAAACTGTGATGCTTGTAGAGGACAAGATTCATTGAGTGGAGCTGGATTAGAAGAAATATAGAATATGTGGCAAACTGTTTTTCCTGTTGCGAAATCGGTGGCACCGAGTGGCATGTTTCGGTAGTACCGAAGGGATTCGGTTGGACCGAAAATGACAATTCGGTGAAACCGAGTTCATCACAGAGAAAAACACTTGTCACCTCAGCTCACTAGTCAAGTAAGATCTCACAAAGATTTGCAATGAATTAGCTGAAAGATTTGCAAGGAATTTGATGCAGAATTATGCAGAACAAAAATCAAAAAGAAAAGAGTGAAAGTTTCTAGATGAAGTTTTTTTTGTTTTTTTTATTGAAAAAGAAAGAAACAAATATGCAAGGGACAAATGCAATAACTCAGAAAAGAACACAAGAGAACTTCATCTAGAATTGGGCGGTGACATAGTCACCTATGTTAGAGTATATTGACTTAGGAGTCAAGTGAGAACACTTGATCATAGGTCATACTCATCGTTTAAGATCAAAATGGGGTTACCATTTTTCGTTTAAGCATCTTGATGTATTCACATCTTGTTGAGTTGCTTTGACTCATGTCTTGGAGTAAAGCTTCTCTAAGATGGAATAACATACCTTGGGTGGTGGTGTGGTTCTTGCTCATGTAGTTGAACTTGTGTGGGTGCTCAAGGTTGATGTAGCTCATCAAGAGTTGGGAGCACCACTTGGAGTTTGAGTTCATCTACCTACATGGGTTAGTTCTTGCAAGGAAGAGCACTTGTGTATCCAAAAATGACAATCATGAAGCTTAACATAGAATTTGTCAAAGGATATGTTTGAATGGTTTTGTGCTTCCTTATCTTCAACCACTATTGTGTAGAGTCTTGGTGATGTAGAGATTGCTCAAGATGTGAGTGAGTCGCAATCTCATGGAATTAGATTCAACCAAGCACCTACATGAGTTAGACAACATGCAAGGTGCAAATATATCCAAGACATAAGATAGTTATCATAAGAGATATATCATGGATTAGTCATAAGCTCATGTCTTGCATGTATCCAATGGAGTTTCTACTCCAAGTTCGAAGCATCAATGATGTTCAATTCTCCTCTCAACCTGCAAAACACTTTCTCATCAAGTGGTTTAGTGAATATATCCGCTAATTGCTTATCGGTGCGAACATGCTTAAGATTGATGTCACCCTTAGCAACATGATCTCGAATGAAATGATGACGAACTTCAATATGCTTAGTTCGAGAATGTTGTACAGGATTATGACCAATTTTGATAGCACTTTCATTGTCACAAAGCAGTGGAACATGTTTCACATAAATCCCATAATCTTTAAGAGTTTGGGTCATCCAAAGTAATTGAGCACAACATGAACCAGCGGCAATGTATTCCGCTTCGGCGGTGGATAAGGATACCGAGTTTTGTTTCTTGGAAGACCAAGACACAAGAGATCTACCAAGAAATTGACAAGTACCCGAAGTGGACTTTCTATCAACCTTGTTTCCGGCATAATCCGAGTCGGAATAGCCAACAAGATCAAAAGAAGACCTCTTAGGATACCAAATGCCAAAATTTGGTGTATGGATTAAATATCTCACTATCCTTTTCACAGCCTTAAGATGACAATCTTTAGGAGCAGCTTGATATCGTGCACACATGCACACACTTAGCATAATATCGGGACGTGAAGCACATAGGTATAACAATGAACCAATCATAGAGCGATAAACCTTTTGATCAACCGGTTCACCATCTTCGGTCAAATCATTATGTCCACTAGTAGGCATGGGTGTAGACATACCTTTGCATTCTTGCATATTGAACTTCTTGAATAAGTCCTTGGTGTACTTTGTTTGAGAGACAAATGTACCTTCCTTAGTTTGCTTGATTTGCAAACCGAGAAAGAATTTGAGTTCACTCATCATAGACATCTCAAACTTCTCTGACATTAGCTTTCCAAACTTTTCACTAAAGAGAGGGTTAGTTGAACCAAATATGATATCATCAACATAAATTTGGCATACAAATAGTTCTCCATTAACCCTTTTAGTAAAAAGAGTAGAATCAATTTTACCAATTTCAAAACCACTTGTAGTAAGGAACTTGGTCAAGCATTTATACCATGCTCTAGGAGCTTGTTTAAGACCATAAAGAGCTTTGTGAAGTTTGTAAACATGATTTGGTTTCTTAGGATTGATAAAGCCGGGAGGTTGTTTGACATAAACTTCCTCCTCTATTTCACCATTTAGAAAAGCACTTTTAATGTCCATTTGGTACAAGGTGATATTATGGTGATTAGCATAGGCAAGTAAGATGCGAATGGACTCAAGTCTAGCAACGGGAGCATACGTCTCACCATAGTCCATACCTTCAACTTGTGTGTACCCTTGGGCGACGAGACATGCTTTGTTGCGAACCACTTGTCCATCTTCATCTTGCTTGTTGCGAAACACCCATTTGGTACCAATGATGTTGTGGTTGTTGTCGGGCTTCTCAACCAATGTCCAAACTTGGTTTCTCTCAAAATTATGTAGTTCTTCATGCATAGCGTTTATCCAATCCAGATCTTCCAATGCTTCTTCAACCTTCATAGGTTCAGTGCTAGAGATGAATGAATAGTTTTCACAAAAGTTAGCTAAACGAGTTTTTGAGCGAGTGATTCTCCCGGTTTGTATATCATTGAGGATTTGCTCGACGGGATGATCTTTGGCAATTCTTGCTCGAACTCGTGAGAGCTTTTGCTTGGGTCTTCGTTGAACATCTTCTTCATCTTGTTCTTCTTCTTGGCCTTCTTCATTGTTGACGTCGTCGTTCTCTTATCGTGGTGGAGAAGGAGGTTGTTGATGTTTGTCTTGATGTATTTCCTCGTTTTCTTCATCTTGGTGTGTCCCACTTGTGGATGCTTCCATGTTGATTCTTGGTTCACCTTGTCGTGAAGTAGAAGCTTCCACTTGGACGGATGAAGTACTCTCCTTCACCTCCGTTGGACGAATTTTTCCAATGGACAAGTCTTGAATTGCTTCTGAAGGGTCTTTGTCTCCTACATCAATTGGCAATTGCTCTACTTGCGAGCCATTAGATTCATCAAACTTCACATCTACCGTCTCTTCAACCTTTCGGGTGAAATTGTTGTAGACACGGTAAGTGCGAGAGTTTGAGCCATAACCAAGTAGAAAACCTTCATGAGATTTAGGAGCAAACTTTGAACGACGATGCTTATCAAGAATGTAGCACTTTGAGCCGAATACTCGAAAGTATCCAACTTGGGGTTTGTTACCGGTGAGAAGCTCGTATGCCTTCTTGCCGAGTAGCTTGTGAAGATATAAGCGATTTGTTGCGTGACAAGCTGTCTCAACCGCTTCTGCCCAAAAGTGCTTTGGTGTCTTGTATTCATCAAGCATCGTTCTTGCCATTTCGATGAGCGTCCGGTTCTTCCTCTCAACAACTCCATTTTGTTGAGGTGTGTACGTAGCCGAGAACTCGTGTGAAATCCCTTCTTCGTCAAGAAAGGTGTCCACATTTGCGTTCTTGAACTCCGTTCCGTTGTCACTACGAACCTTCTTGATCTTCACATCAAACTGATTTTGGGCCTTCCTAGCGAAGTTTCTGAAGATCTTCTGGACCCGCGACTTGTCATTAAGAAAGAACACCCACGTAAATCTTGAAAAATCATCAACTATAACTAGACCAAAAGAATTTCCACCGAGACTCTTGTAGGCATTGGGACCAAAAAGATCCATGTGAAGTAGCCCGAGTGGCCTCCTTGTGGTCATGATGTTCTTCACGGGATGTCTTCCTCCAACCTGTTTACCTGCTTGACAAGCACTGCAAAGTCTATCCTTATCAAATATGACATTGTTAACTCCAAGGATATGATTTCCTTTAATAAGCTTGTCAAGGTTTCTCATGCCAACGTGACCTAGTCGTCTATGCCACAACCAACCTTTTGAGGATTTAGCAACAAAGCAAGTTTTAGGTTGTGCCTTTTTAGAGAAATCGACAATGTAAAGATCACCTCTACGCATACCGGTAAAGACCATTTTATGATTGTCTCGACGAAATACTTGGCAATCTACTTCAGTAAATAGGACATTCAAACCGAAATCAGCAAGTCTAGATACTGAAAGTAAGTTGTAGCCGAGAGATTCAACGAGCATGACATTTTGAATGGAACTATCATGTGAGATGGCCACCTTACCAAGGCCAACCACTTTACCCTTTGAATTATCACCAAAGGTGACATATTTTCGAGGGCCGTAATTTTCAGCAAGCTCACGAAACATCTCTTCATCTCCGGTCATATGATCAGTACATCCACTATCAAGAACCCATTCCTTTCCTCCTGATTCATATCCCCGAAGATTTGCCATAAGACCAAAATGTCTCATTGCATCATCAAGATCGAAGTCATTATCATCATCATCATAGTATCCATGTTTATCATGATCTTGTGACTCATCATTTCCTAGGGAGGGTAATTCATTAGATAAATGATCATCAAAGTGGTCACTT